>NC_052518.1:33019907-33150035 GCF_014356525.2 Nilaparvata lugens
ATGTGATTATAACTTTGGTTTTAATATCATCTTTCACATAAATTGTTACACCCCCACAAGCTTTATTTAATCTATCATTCCGGAAAAGATTATATCCAGGCAATGCAACAAAATTTGATGAAATACTAGGCTTCAAAAATGATTTGGAAATTCCGATTATATTGAAGTCCTGAAAATGGAAGATTGCTCTGAGTTCATCAATGTGGCAGCTGAGGGATTGTATGTTAAGGTAAGCAGCCTTGAAAAGTTTTTTAAAAGAGTGGAGCTTATTTGCTAGAAACATACCTGCATCATTATTACTATCACTGAAATAATCATACCTACTTGAGGGCGAGCGAGCTGACGTGTCAGTGAGAGGCATCATGGAAGCAGCAGACCAAGCGTGAACCGACCTTAGAATGACACATGATGGGGAAAATGGGGATGAAACTGATAAAACTTAACCTTAATGGAAATGTCTCTTGATTCGAGTGCATTCAGTATGCCTTGACAGTTTGGCTCCCTTCACTATTTAAAACACTGGTTTAAAAAATTCACTAAACACAATAAGATGTAGAAGTGTAGAGTTCCAATGATGAATAATCCTAATGGTGAATAAGATGAAGATTGAGGAAGAACTGGTAGTGGGAGATCTAGTCCAAGTGGTGATAGAGTGAGTAGGTATCCAGTAGTGAAAAAATTGGGTCCAAGTGGAGGTAGAGCGAGAAGGAATCCAGTAGTGGAAGATCGAGTCCAAGTGGAGACAGAGAGAGATGGAATCCAGTAGTAGAAGATCGTGTTCAAGGTGGAGCAAAATGGGATCCAGTAATAACTGAAAAAGAGAAGAAAAAGCCAGCAGAAAAACGAAAAATCTTTGAAGAAAGTTATCAATAGAGAAAAGATACATAAAACAACTGATAATGAATAATATTTGCATAAAATTGAAGAGGAATAGTATGATTTAATGTGGGAAAGAATCAAATATCAAATATGGATATTAGTAGAAAGTAATCAGATAGAAAGAGAAAAGGTAGAAAGAGAAATAGATATAGAAAGAGAAATACACATTTAAACATGCTGGATAGCTAGTGGAAAAAATCACAGGGAAAATAATGATAATAATAGGGAAGAAGAGAAGAGAAAGAAGGAATGTGCACAAATTGAGAAGAGCTTATGAAACTGAACTATAGAATAAGAAATAGAACATCGTATTGTGATCTTGAATTAATCAAGGAAAGAAGAAGAAAAAGAAAAGAAAGAGAAGAAGAAGAAGAAGAAGAAGAAGAAGAAGAAGAATAGAAAAGAATAATAATCATCATCCCAAAAATCACAACAGTTATAATAAAAATTACAACAATATTCTAGTAATCATTATAAATATAAGATCAAGAAGAGAAATGAGAAAGAAAAATAAGAAGTAGAGGAGACAATCGAGAAAGTGCTAGATTATTTTAGATGAGTTTTAAATAGTATTGAATGGTGAAGTGTGAAAAATATTATATAGTATTAGAAGTATAATTAACTATTGGGAGTTGCAATAACGGTAAAAGTAGTAGATTGAGTAATCTAAGATTTTAGTGATGAATGTCTAAGATAACATTGAATAAAACACAGCCCCTATAAAAGCATATGAACAGACTACCCACCCCTCTGTTCTATTAATAATTCTTCACACATTAGCTTCTATTGTTCGAGCTGTGGCAATAGTAGAAGATATCATTATGTACACCTAATATAGAAGAGATTACTATCTATACCTATAGATTACATCTATATCTATAACCAATAATCATCCAATTTTTTTGAAATTCAGCATTTCGAAAACTATTAATTATGGAAATAATTTTGGTAAGAGATGTAATAATTATTTGTAAGAATAGAGATAATGATTCTCCAAGTACCCTCTGGAGTATAGTAGTTGATGCATTGAACATAGTTTCGGGAATTAATATCAAGATAAATTATTAATCAGTATTAACAGATGTGGATCTCCTTAGTTTGAAATAATTGCCTTATATATAGTCATAAATAGCAGTGGAAAGATTAATTTATAGAACAGGGAGCCAGCTCATGAAAAATGCCAAGGTATATCTAGTGTGAAATCAGATTAATACAAATTTCCTATTACTGTATTGTAGTGAAGGGCACCTTAGTCATCAAATCCTGAAATGATTCAATTTACCTTTATTTTTTGAAGGTCGATCATCCTCTTGACTGTGTGGACCCTCTAGGATCCTCCCTTGCTGATAGAGATCTTGATCCTCCCGTCAAATGACCAGACATTCCTGTGCCCATGACGGTCGGCTGCAGCGTTGAGGATCTTGAGACACTCTGCAGTTAGATCCTCAAGAATGGTGACGCCGGAACCCTTCAGCTTCCTCTTAGCATCGAAGATCATCTTCCTGGTCTGGTAGCTGCAGAGTCGAACTATGATGGGTTGGTCCTTAGGTTTCACTTGCCCTTGTTGAGGTGGTTGACGCCTTCCAACGCGATGTCAGCGGTTGACATCCGCCAGAGTCACGGGCATGTTCAGCTTCTTGTTGAAGACATCAAGCGCCAACAGGTCTGTGTCTTCTTAGTCACTCTCCGGGATCCCAAAAATACCTATTGGATATCGGCGCCCGTATTGCTCGAGGTCGTTGACCTTCAGGTGACAAGACACCTCCAGCTCACGAATTCTATTGTGCAGCTCCTTGTTCTCCTCCTGCAATGCCTGAAGTTCCTCGAAAATAGACTTCACAGCCATTGAGACAGCATTTTACACAGATTCTTCAATTTGCTGTCGAATAATGTGGAGGGTCTCTTCAGACAATGATCCAGGAATAGCTGAAGAAGGCCCTGGCTTCAGAGCATTGACCTCATTCTTTGGCATGCCTCTGTTCGGTCGAACCATAGTATACCGTTAGGTGGATTTACACTTTTACAGGCGAGAAGGTAGACTGAAGAATCAGGAAAGTTTTTTCAAGATAAATAAAAAGAGTTTGAGTTAATCAAAAATATAATTTCACTATTGAATTTAGCTCGAGAAACTGAATAACTAGATGTATAATTTGTAGTGAATTGAACTGTATAACCCTACAAAATATCTGTTAGAAGATGGAGCTGAACTAACACACATTTACTCACTCGACATAACCAAGAGAGAGAGATTGATTGATTGATTGATTGAGTACTTTATTTATGTAGATTACACTATATACTGTCTTATACACTTACAGCAAAATTATAGATGAATTTACATGATATAGACTAAGAAAATAATTATTGAACTGTATATGATATGAAAAAGCAATTTGTAATATAATAACTATAGATAATAATTATATTGTTATGCATCTACATAAATTGGCGGAGCTTTGGACATATCAATGTCCATTCTTTGGAAAGAATATTAAAAATATCCTCCCCACTAACTCTCTACCAAAACGTTAATTTCATTATTTAAACTAAGGATTTATTTATTAATGGAAATATTGTAAAAGTTTTAATCAATATGAATATTTAAGATAAAAAAAAAACAGAAAATTGATAAAGTAAAATAATTATATGGGTAGATAAGATCAAATAATTGATTAATAAAATGAAGTAGGCTGAAAGGAGATCAGGGTAATCAACTTTCAGTGATATACAGCAGTATGCAGTGGATAATTTAAATAACATGAGTTTATATAATATATATATATACAATTCGTTCTATAAAAGGTTTAAAGGTTTGTATTTTGTGGGATGGGTGGGGGATGGTTGTCATGTGATCGTTCTAGGGCCGGACAGTTTCAGTCATTTGTTCCAAAAGATGTTTTTTCAATGTCAGGATGAAGCTCGCTCGGCTCTCAATGGACCTGATAGAAATAGCAATTAACCGAGCCTGATAACAAGCTTGACTATTCGAAAAAGCCTTTGATTGGGGAGAGAGAGAGAGAAAGAGCGAGAACCGGTCCATGTAACATGTTTCAAGCTGCTATAAAGAATATTTAACTTTACGTGATCCATAGGAAGATTTACTGAAAGAATTGAAGGAGAGGGTCTTATGAACAAGACCAAACTGAGCAATAATACCAACATGTTGAGTAAATAGACAAATAAAGAAACGGTTCATTTATATTCTCAGCTACTGGGATTGTTACTCAGTTCTAGTCTACTTGAAAACAGAGAGTAGTAGATGACTGGAGTGAGGAGGCCTACTGTCTTAAGTGTATTCATCATAATACACTACATCATCAATCATACAATGATCAATATAATAATTTGTATTAATTATAAGTAGGTGCACCATAGATCCACTCAGATGACTAGTTTAGAAAATTGTTTAGTGTCTGACTTTTATCTTGTGCAGATCAGCCATCCTCTCAATGGTGTGCACTCTCTTGGTGTCCCCATACTTGGTTGCCACCTTGATTCTTCCATCAATGCTCCAAACATTGTTGCGACCATGAAGGTCAGCTGTCGCGTTCAGGATCTTCAGCCTCTCCGACATCAGGTCCTCCCGAATTGTGATCCTGGACCCCCTGCATGCATCTGGCATCGAAAACCATCCATTTCGTCCTGCAGCTGATGAAGCAGAGGATGATCGGGCAGTCCTTCAGTTTGGGCTGTCCCTGCTGGTGAGGCTCATACTTTCCTACTCTGAGAGAGCAGTTTATGTCCTCCAGGGTGACGGGCAGGTCCAGCTTATCCTTGAAAATCTTCAGGGTGAGCAGATTGGTGTCCTTTTGGTCTGTCTCAGGGATTCTGAAGATGCAGATGCAGTGGCAACGTCCATATTGTTCGAGGTCATCAAGCCTCAATCGGCAGTCAACCTCTAGCTCACAAATCCTTTCGTTCAGCCATAGATTTTCTTGTTTCAGGGCCTCAAACTCTCGAAACACTGCTTCCATTGCAGAACTTACTGCCTCATTAACTGCTTTTTCGACTTGTTCCTTCATTATTGAAAGGAACTCATTGGACAATGGCAGCACACCTGAAATAGATTGGCCATGCGGTTGGGTCGGCAGAATGGAAGTAATCCGTGCCTGATGAGTGCTGTTATGTTGAGTGTTGGTGTTTTGGCATTGTTTCGGCAGCTGGGTTTTACCATGACATACAAAGGTGGCTGACAGTTACAGTGGATTCGAAAACAAGAAACTTTTTTTGACAATAATGAAAAAACGGATTAAGCTATTTAAAAAGTAATTCCACTTCTGTAAAGAGCGTGAAGAAATGAATATGTAACAATGTAAAATTGAAATTAATTAATCAAGAGAGAGAGAGAGAGAGAGAGAGATTGATTAGCTGCCTTTATTTAAAACCTAGGTGGGCAAACATGGAGAGAGATAGATAGATTTTATTCTTCAATTGTTACTAGGCTTGTCGCCTATATTACAATAATGTTTATAAATTTACAAATCATTTTAATGTTATATGACAAGATTTCATTACATTCTCATAATAACATGATCTCATTATAATGTGTGATATTGTATAATAATACTACATGGTCATATAATAATTCATAATAATAAAGTGAAATGAAAAGGATGAATGTATATAATAAAATAATACAATCAACAAAAATAAGATGCCATTAGTTATTTTGATATACAGGTATCAGCAGGTGTCAATCAATGCTCCAATCCCCCAGCAAAACGAACAAAAATTATTGCTACTGTATAATAACTATTTCAAATTTCCAATAAAAAAATTATTCATAATATCTATAGAAATGATTGTGGTGAAAAACATCTTTATGTAGTCTCACTCAATACAGCAAAAAGTTTGGATCTGAAGGTACTCAAGGTAACTGCAAAAATCATATCAAATCAAATCAAAAGTTTCTTCACCTTGACATCAATAGGCTACAATAATTTGAAACAAAAAAATGTTTCAATCATGAACAGTAAATAACTATTACAGCATTGCATATTTTTTTACATTGTTATTATAAGAATTACTATGCCATCTAGTAGTGAATGTGTTAACTACTTATTCAAGTGAAATGTTATTACATTCATCTCTCCTCCTTTACTATTCCTTTCTTGACCTTGGCTGTGTGAAAACCAGACCAGTTTATGCTCAGACGTCTCCAAGTCAACATCGTGTCATCTTGCCAGTACATGGCTATTTTCGTGATGCTCTCAACTCAATTTTCCGTAAGTTTCATTCCTATCTCGAGGGTTTAGAGTCATAGTAGCGTATCTACAAAATTCAATTTTTTAGCTTATCTGACCTAAGTAGATGAATTTCAAGATTTCAGACGGACTTTTTTGCTCAAAATCCCCTCCCCCCTCTCCCTCCTCAGCCATCCCGCCTCCCCTTCCCACGCCCGCAGGGTGGGGGGTGTTCTAAAAATAGATTTCCCCTCTCTCTCTCTCTCTCCTCTCTCTCTCTCTCTCTCTCTCCTTCTCCTTCTCCCTCTCCCTCTCCTTCTCCTTCACCCTCTCCCTCTCTCTCTTATCTTATCTTATCTAATTCAATCTTATCTTATCTAATCTAATCTAATCTCCCCCTCCCCCAGTGAGGACAAGGGGGATGAAGAAGGAGAGAGTGATCTCTCTCTCTCAGTGAGGGAAAAAATAATTTCCCTGTGAGGGGAGTGAGGGAAAAAATAATTTCCCTGTGAGGGGAGTGAGGGAAAAAATAATTTCCCTTTGAGGGAAAAATTCTCTACTGACAGATTAAAGTGAATCCATTCTCAAATTCTCTACTGTCAAATTAAAGTGAATCCATATTACTACATCTAATAATCTAATGCTGTCAAATTAAAGTGAATCCATATTTCTACATCTAATAACTTATACTGTCAAATTAAAGTGAATGCATATTTCTACATCTAATGCTATACTGACAGATTAAAGTGAATGCTAGATGAGGGAAAAAAATCCCCTTGAGAGGGAAAAATTCCCTTGGTGACAGATTGAAGTGAATCCTTTTTGCTATACTGACAGATTGAAGTGAATCCTTCACTCTACATCTATGCTGACAGATTGAAGTGAATCCTTCACTCTACATCTATGCTGGCTTTGTTACTGCAAACCAATCAAAAGGAAAACAGTCGAAACCCCAATTGGCTTGCAGGTCTGCTTCAATTGAGAATTCATTGAAACTTGTACAATCAAAATTCTCACTCATTTTTGATCTTATTAGCTTGAGCGATTAGAGGCAAGTGACAAGTGTGTGTCTTTGTGTCCTTAATGAAAGTACATCGCGTGCTATGCTCCCCCCCCCCACTTTCCTTATCAACATGTTGATGGTATTAACTTAATGGATACGATAAGAACGAGTGCTACGCCCCCCCACTTTCCTTATCATGATGATGACAAACACTTAATGGGTAGCGCAAGCCAGCGCTCGGCTCAAGGTTTTAGAGAGAGAAATTGCGATACGCCCCTCGTTTCTCTGTCTCTCACAAGCAGCAGTCGGAGATTGCGCAACTCACCCGTCTAGCCAGATGGCACATCTGCTCTCTCCTTCATTTACTCACTCCATCTCTTACTGGCACCCTTCCTTCTAAATTCCTTTTTTGCTATTCTCTATTACGAAAGGCGAGTGAAGCAAAAATACAGACAACGACTAACTAAGTTCCATTTTGATCGACCGTTCCTATACTGTCAGATTAAAGTGAAACCATATGCTTCTCTCTGCGCAGCGATCTTTGCGTTACGAAAGGCTAGAGAAGGAGAATTCAAACAACACCTTTCTAAACTCTCCTTTGATCAAGCGTACTATACTGCCAGATTAAAGTGAAACCATGATCTGCACTCTGATCTTTGCAGCTACGCGTTATACTGCTTACCAGTCTTTTTGAGATTTTATGTTTTCGGAGTCAATATGACCCCTTTGTACTGTGCTAAACCCATTTTTTCTGTAATTATTTCGGCTACCTGATTTTCTGTAAGGTTATGTTGTTTGGCCTCTATCCAGTTCATATGAAAACTAACCCGGGCATATGAAGACACGATATCATGTGCTATCCTGTGTATGAATAAATAAAGATAATCTATGAATGGAGCCGAACACTGCAGTCTCATGACAGTGCCCTCTTCCGAATTTTTAATTGCCTCAGCTATTTCATCACGAAAGCTTTTCACAACAACTTCCATCTCGTTTTTCTTAATAAAATCTTCAATATCATTTTTAGTTGCATACTTTTCTGCAATTTGATTAATCAGAATAGCAATGGCATCTTTTGTAATGAATTGTTCAATACCGTCCATAATATTAGCTTTTATTGCACTCACCATTTCTGATAATCGTTTTTCAAACTCTTCCTTTGTTAATGAAGAACTAGTCAATTTCTGCAAAGTAGATTCTAAATATTGCTTATCAATTGGCAATGGCTGTGTTTCATTTACTTTAGTAAACATTTCTGTACTAAGCTGTTTTAATTTAGTATTGAGATAGTTTCTGTCCAGCACCTCCAAATTCTTAATTTTATCTGATATGGCTTTTAATTTCTCATCTAAATAAGCTTTATCAACTTTATCATTGTTAATACTCACCAACTGGGATGAAAAGCTGTCTGTTAAAGTTTTCACTTCTCTTAGAGCAGATTTTAAAGTTAGAGTTCTCTCTCCAATAGCTTTATCAATATTAGCACTAAAATTTTGTAATGTACTTAAAATATGTTCTCTTTCAATTATTCTCACTCCAATATTCTTTGTATTTTCCGAAACGAGTTTGGTTATTTGCGAATCTAAATAAAATTTCACAGCTTCGCTGATTCCTTGTTGATTTATTGATTCGATTATCTTCTGCGTTATCGAGCCAATATCACACGTAAGATTAGCAACAGCAGCCCCAGCACTAGGTGTATCAATTCGACCGAATCGATGCAGAGTCATCGTAACACAAAACAATTAGTTTTGCTTCTTTTAGCTCTTCAATTATAGATGCGATCTCAACATCATGTCCAGTGTTGCCAGAAGCTTTTGAGGAATAGAGTAAATTTAATCTTTCCACTAATTCGTCAAAATTATCAAAGTATTGATAAATTCTATCATGAGAATTATTTTTTGCAAATTTCAATAAACCCCATCCCTTCTTTTTACTAATTTTTTTACTGGGAAATAACTTCTGAATCATTTGCGATTTAATTCCCTGATTTCGTTTAACATAGCCTCTTCGATCCAAATGTATGCCTGTAAGTGTTAAGATTTTTTTATACTTATCCAGATCTCTCTGATTATAAAGATTCGAATTTGGTCTTGAACTGAATAATAACTCAAGTAGACCGTGTGTTAAACGAAATCTTTCATTATTAATATCCATATAACCATCGTCGAATATTACTTGCTGATTTCCAATATAATACACGTCATCTTTAGAATTGTATGAAATTCCATAACTAATTGAATTATTCAATTTTTCCGCATGAAACGTTTTTAGATATTGTGACAGCACATCATCGTTTTTACTAGAACCAAGTAAACTGTTTTCAAATTTAGTCGAGCTTAAAAGATTGTCTGTTGAACTCTCATAGCTTTTATCATAACTCGACTGTTCATCACCAATCTCCATACTCTCCTCTTTTGGCTCTTCCTTTTTTACACCAGAGTGAAAACTAGATTTGTTTTTTCTCAGTTCAATTATGGGCTCTATCAATGGTGAGAGCGTTTTCCTATTGTATTCCTCCGATCGTTTTTCAAAATTAACTAAGCTTTTATGCTTGTCGCTGATTACTTTTCTCAATTTCTTAATCTTTTCGATTAAACCAACATTCTTTCTATTCAGCTTCCTGCTGCGTGTTTTAGACAACATGACTGCACAAAGAATTAATCTCTACTGAATGGTAAGAAATGTATCGAGCGAATCTCGGTACTTACCGCTATTAATTCCACACTCGCTCATAATAGTTACAAAATTATGAGGTTTACGATTCCAAACTTTATGACAAAGTTTAACGAAATCTTTATAAGAAATATCTCCTCCAACATGATCTCTGTGAATTAATTTCAGACTCAATAAATCTATCTTGAAGATTATAATCATATTTGCATTGTCCCTAGTGAAATGTTTCTGTGTAGCTCCATAACTCTGAATTAAATATGCAGTGTCAATATTACGATGTCGTCCCATAGTAAAATATTCTCTTATTTGAGGTACATGATTAAGTTGGAAGTCATCAAATATTACTAAAGAATATTGTGATATTTTGTTCGGGTGAGGTATAGATTCGCAATTGCTGTTTATATGAAATTCAACATCTTTCATTTTTGAAAAGACTTTTCTCAAAAACAAGTACTTATCTTGATACTCGCTCTTCGTATGCAAGTATATAGTTTTAAATCTCAACCCATTCTTTGAAAAAATTAAATTAAATAGCAAATTGGTCTTGCCACACCCTGAAGAGCCTATTATAAGGATCCTCGCATTATGAGGTAACAACTTACCATTTTTACACCATGTTGGCATTTCTTTCTCTCTTATAACATTGTCGAAATTTACTATCGGGATCATGTTAGACACGTGTGCAGCACGTGATCTGATAAGGAACTAATCATTTTCCATAAGTTATCAGTGAGGGAGAGGAGGAGGCGGCTTATCACAGCGGCTTCGCTCGCTCCCCCACTGATAGCTCACTCCAACATATCGTTCCCTCTCTTTACCGCACCCTCTTGAATGCATCTGTTCCCTTAGCAAATTACGAATCTTTGGATTAAAATGAGAAGCGTTTTTTGAAGGATAAAGAGCTATATATATTTACACCAAATCGTATTTACACTGAATGTATTACAATAGATTATTTTTCATCTATAAGTTGACTACTACTAATATAACTAGGCGTTGAAAATCCAATCCACTTAACATACAATCCTTTTTTGTCACGCTTTAATATTTTTCCAAGCAGATATACTTGTCCCTCGACAAGTTTTTTAAATTTCTTCTCCATAAAACCTACCACTAATTACTTCTCCGTTTAGATCTCGCAAGCTATACGTTACAGGCTGAGAAGGAAATATAGAATGAATTACAAAATACTCTGCACTCCAATTTATGTTATAAGATTTATCGAAAAGAACTCTTTTCTTTGAGATTCGTACAACATCTCCTAGCTTAAATTTCGGTTTTGAATTTTTCAATTTATATCGTCTATTGAATGCAGAATTCAAAGACATTAAAACATGATTACGATCTTTCTTCCTCACATCTTTAGGTTTCATTCTAATTGAAGTGTGCATTGTTGCATTATAATCACAAACCAAACTGTCTAGCTCTGATATCCAGTTTTTGGTTCCACGCTCAGTTAAATATCTATAAATTTTTGCTTTAATTGTTCTATTAAACCTTTCAACTATGGAGGCTTTCTTATCGGTAAAAACATGATAATGTTTAATACTGTATCTATCTAATAACGCTTTAACTTTTGAATTAAAGAATTCTGTTCCCTGATCTGATTGAAACAACTTAACTCCCTTATTTTTAGAAATAATTGGCTCGAGCGCATCAAATACAGATTGACTTGACTTGTCTTTTAATGGTACACAATATGCGAATTTTGAAAAACAATTAATAACAGCTAAGATATACCTATAACCTTTATTAAAACGTGATAAACTGCTCATCTCAATGAGATTGGCTTGAAGCAAGTCTTTTTCACTTTTCAACTCATATTTGCGAGTGGGATAGTTAACGCGTGGTACACTATGAAGTTCTAATGCTATCTTAGATCTAATAATATTCATATTTACAACTCGAAATCAGTGGTGTTGGATGCCTGCCATAGCACATACTGAGCAATCAGTTCACAGTTGGCACTCTATAATGCCCGAAAGGTAAAGTGTCAACACCATTCTCAGCAATATATCTCTTGTCGTCATAAGGACTCAAACAGATTTTTCTGCTTACCAATTTTCCAAGCTTGCCAATGTTGCTTTTTCAATGTTAAACTCTTTCCTTGATATAAAATTCGATTTCTCGCTATTACTGATAAATGCTGAATTCAATCTATCCTGAAAATCTCTGTTTTCATATACTAGTTCTGGAAAAATACTTTTGCATTTATTTATCCGTAACTTACAACTTATACATTTATTCCTTAAACCTCTACAAATATTACTATTATTATTACAATTAATTATCACATTCAAAGCTTTAGTATTTAATAGTTTTATTTTCTCCTCAATTAACGAGTTCACCATGATTTCTGTAAAAAAGTTGAAGTTATAGTTTGTACAACATTGCTGACTCGCCTCACATTTTCATAATTTCAAATGTAAATCTTACACTATCAATGTTTTTATCTGTTAACCTATCATCAATGAAATAATACATTTGAATATTCAACCAACCTAATGAATTACAATAGCAAAATTCAGGAATTTCCTTTAATTCACATCTTCGATGTCTATCAACTATATTCTTATTTATAATATAACATACGCTTATATGTTCTGACTTCTGTTCTTCACTTTTACCAGGTTTTATAAATGTTAAATATTCCTCAAACGTTAGTCCTTCTTTTCCGAAATTATTCAATTCTAATATTGTTTTGTCAATAAGTTTGAAATAACAACATCTATATTTTTTATCGATTTTATTCGAAAAATAGTTCTTATCAAATGAAATTGAATCCATCTCCAATCTGAAATTAAACATAATATGCTATCAATCTTGTTCTAGCCCACTCTCATCTGAACATCTAGATAAAAAATTCCAGATAAGTTCATTTAATTGTTCTTTTGTTAAATGTTTATTTTTTTCTGTTATGCATTTTTTAATTTTATCGATAGACTTTTTAAGATGTGCACAATCACATCTCCATGAATCGAGGCAATCTTTTCCCCTGTAAGCATCATTATGATGTACCGTATGAATCACAAACTGAAATATGATTATAGTTATCACTATGCCAAACTCCTAATTTTTCATAGTCTTTCACAAATGTTTGATATTTCATATTTGTCCATCCTTTTTCTGCTAACTGGTTCAATAATTGCTGATGTGTCTCCAATAGTTCAGTTAGTTCACAACGATAACTTTGTATTCTCGGCATTTTTTCTAAAGAAACAGAATCAAAGCTTTCAATTTACGTTTATTCAACTCGTTAAGAATTTGACGTTCATGTTTCTTTCTTACCTGAGAAGGCTCTAACTTTATAACAGAATGTACTGTATTATTATAATCTTTAACAATTTTATCTAACGAGCTAATCCATTTTAATGATCCAGTGTCTATTGCAAATATATTATGGAAAATCCATTTGAAAAAGTAATACATTTACCGTTTTGTTTATATGAAGAGTGTGAGAAAGAAGAACGGGGGTTGGATGTTCCGGATAGACCGTAAAGATGAGGTAAAATCGCATGCATGCAGTATATTGTAGAAGGTTTTTTGTCCTTGGAGGACAAAAATTGTCCTCCGAGGACAATTTTCCTCTCCTCCACAGAGGATAAAATCAAAGTAAAATGTACTTACATGTGATGGGTGCGTGCTCGCGTAGAAGATTCATCCGTTCAAGGAGAGTATTTTGAAAAGCATCATCTACATTGTGACTTTTGTAAATCATTATTCAATAAAGCTGAGTATTTTGCGAGAAATGGTTATTTCTTACATAAAAATCCATTCTATCTGCAATGTGTCTATTGCAAATATATTATGGAAAATCCATTTGAAAAAGTAATACATTTACCGTTTTGTTTATATGAAGAGTGTGAGAAAGAAGAGCGGGGGTTGGATGTTCCAGATATACCCCATCGTAAAGATGAGGTAAAATCGCATGCATGCAGTATATTGTAGAAGGTTTTTTGTCCTCCGAGGACAAAAACTGTCCTCCGAGGACAAAAATTGTCCTCCGAGGACAATTTTCCTCTCCTCCACAGAGGATAAAATCAAAGTAAAATGTACTTACATGTGATGGCTGCGTGCTCGAGTGTGTAGGTGGCTCCTCTCAGCTGTAGCTTCCTCTCAGGTGTGTTGCCTCAACGAGACCTCAACTGTTTATGAGGTGTGGAACTCAAGTTGAGAAGTGAAAAAATGCTGTGAAAACAATGAAATGAACTGAAATCAATCGAGAATGCTATTCATATAGGTAAGAAATCACCTTACTTTACTTTCAGCGATGCAATTTCAGCGACCACCACTCCTCCCCCTATCACGTGACCTTGGTTCCAGCCATCACTGCTCTTAGCCTGGATGATGTCACATTAGATTACAACCTTCTCTGCACTCACATTTTCCACTATTTACAATACCTTAAATTAAATACAAAATACAACTCTTTCCTTATGTCTACTGGGGTTATGCTTTAGAACATCCAGCTTAATTCTAATTTTATAATTCAAATCAATGTTAGAGCTCTCAAATTCCTTCTCTAACCAATAGTTAGACACATACAATTCTTCTAGGCTCTCAAACTGTAAAATATACCGTATCTTGTTTCTATTGTACACTTCTTTTATTGCAATAATGACCAACTCTGATCTTCTGGTAATTCTTCTAATCTTTTGCACTATCCTACTTTTACTTTTCCTTTAATTTCCAGCATTGTGATGTTATTATACTGCTCCACTTCTGTCTGTGTGAATGGGGTGTCTTCGAAGTTTTTCCATACATCTGACAAAAATTTTAGATTTTGTATTTTTGGAAATGTGTTACCATTATAGCTTGTCATGCCATTGGTAGTAATTTCACAAATAATTTCTTCCCTTGGTAGACAAATAATTTCTTTTTGCTCGTTGTATGGGATTACAAAATAACCCACTTCCTTAAGGTCTTCTATTGCGTTGTATGCATTTAGAAAAACATTTTTGTGATACCCTTTTACAATGTACACATGTTTCGAACCTTCCTTTTCTCCTAAAACACCTACATATGGAAATTTTCCCTTATTATTTACAGAAAATGCAGTCACATTATAAATCCCACTAGGCTCAAAATTCCTCCAATGTGAATAAAAATATGGCTCAAGTTCCTCTCTCAAATTTTCTATTTCTTTCTCAAATTCTATAAGTTGTTTGTGGTGCTCCTTTATGCTCTCTGTAGCCTCTAAAAACTCAATTTTCCTCCATTTTAGATCAATTTCATCCAGTTCCAGCTTACGCTTCTTGACTGATAGCACTGAGATAGGAGACAATGGCTGTATCTCTTTAACAGGGTATGGGAGAAGCTTACAGGTTATGTTTGCTTGTTTTCTTAAGACTTGTGGTATCAAGTTACCTGTTGCTACAAGGCCCAACTCATCTAGGTCAACAACTTTGGATATGCTAGAGAAAACTGTGGTTGACTTGGAGAAATAAGTCTCACCACTCTTAATATAACACTTTTGTATAAAACTAATATTGTCCTTGTCTGTATCCTCGAAAATTTCCACATAATTAATGGGTAGTAGATTAAAGCTAAATGCAGAGATTACATAGGATATTATTTTATTTCGTTGTTGTGGATTGGTAGGCAGATTTAATTGTACTCCAGTCAATTTCTTGATATTGCTATTTCCCCAGTAAACATATTGTAAGAGATTGTTAAAAACCAAACAACAGCTATTCTTTAAATTGTTTGTCAGTTTAGTCCACATTTTAGCTAAGGATACAGAAAATATAGGAGCATTTTGGAAATAAGTCTTACTGTCATTTAAGAGTGACAAAACAATCTTGAATAGGGTCAAATTGATTAGAGCTATAGTTATTTCTAATGCTGTAGTTATAAATTGTTGCTTCCAAACGAGTAATACCATGCATTTTAGCCAAGTCAGGGGTAAAGGTTTCACATAATCTTGTATCTGGACAGGCAATAAAGTCTACAATATGGTTACCTAGCTGCTTATTTACACCAGGGCTTGTCATTTGACAAATGAACTTATTATAAATTTTTACTCTCACATTATTATTAACCCAAGTCAAGCAATCAATTCCAACAGTTCCATCATTATTCACAATTACATTATAGTCTTCTTTATATTCTCCTTGGAAACAAAAACAATGATTTGTAGTTAGAAAATCACACATTCCACTCTTGTTAAATATTCCAGCAAAGTCCTGTGTTATGTCCAAGTCCAGAAGATAGAAATGTTCCTTCCTTAGCTGCTCCAATATTGTTGGTAACTCCTCCATTAATGTAGCAATGGGGACATCGGCAAGCTCTACTTTGTATGGTATCCCCACTGGATTGTAGTACTTCTGCTGCACTTCTCTATAGTTGTCCTCCCCAAGCAGTTGTAGAATCTTCTTTGACATATCGCTTCCACTGTCCAATAGGTATGGCAACTTTGCTTTAACTCCATGCTTAGCTGACACCATTTTGGAGAATTTTCCTCTCAAATATAAGTTGAATGATCCACACATCTCCTTCTTTAGAATAAATCGTCTTCTATCCAGTTCTTGGCAGTCCTCCAAACCACAGATTTTCACAAGCATAATATTGTCACAAAAAGGTTCTGTTATAGGCACAAGATTTGATTCATCCTGCACCAACAGTTCTTCTCCAGCAGTGTAATCAATTTTCCCAATGTCTGTAATAAGGTTGTCATTGCACTGATTTTCTGTCAACAGCCACAAACCAAACCGCTCATTGGTAGGCTTTATTTTATTACCACAAAGCGGAGAAACACTAAACACTTTCGAAGAAGCCATGTTCACTGCTTCGCTGCTACTATCAAACTGAGCGAATGTCAATTATTCTGGAGTATTTATAGGGATACAGCTAAGGAGAAGGATACTGCGCATGCGCAATGATAACTAGATTTTATGTGAAGGGAGTGTCTTCCAAGTCCAAGTTTTTCCAAACATCTGACAGAAACTTAAGTGATTCTATTCTAGGAAATTTATGACCATTATAGCTTGTCATACCATTGAGTGTAATTACACAAATGTTCTCCCTCCTTCTCCGCATTCCTCTCTCATTTTTTCTCTCCTGCTAAATGAGTGGAGGAGGAGGGCAAAGGAGGAGGAGGAGGAGGAGGAGGAGGAGGAGGAGGGGAATGGAGGACAATTTTTGTCCTTGGAGGGGAGGATTTTTGTCCTCGGAGGGGAGAAGGAGGAGAATGGAAGACAATTTTTGTCATTGGAGCACAGTTTTTGTCCTCGGAGGGGAGGAGGAGGAGAACAGAGTACAAAGGTGGACAAAGGAGGAGGAAGGAGGAACACAGCAAATCAAAGGTTAGTTAGTTATTTTATTGGTGTGTGCTCATAAGAGAGGGAGGTGGAGTGGGGGTGGCTGAAATTGCATCGCCGAAAGTAAAGTAAGGTGATTTCTTACCTATATGAATGTATGAATAAATTGTAATATTGTTTCTATAAAAATTGTTTTCAATTCTTACCTGTTCACAATGAATAGTAGAAACACACAGAAGAAGAAATGCTGGTTCAGCTGCTCTGTTGTGAATGATATTTAAATAAGGTGAGCGCTCCTTTTATAGTTTGTTGCGAGCATGCTCAGTAGTCTTTACTGCTACACACAGCCGTACAGTCAAGCGGCTCCCTCCCACATCTGTTTTGGCACGCGTTCCTGCAGATGTGGGTGGGCGCACCTCCCCCTTTTCAAATTGCATTCACCTTTTCAGATTATTTGCTATTTGAAATAATATTCTTATCATTCAAGCAATGTATCATAGCATGTGAATTCATTTCCAACTCGATTGAAAATTAAACCAATTCAATTTTCTTTTGATTAAGTTGGTGTAATGATTAATTAACCTCAGTTAATGTTCAACCATTGAGTTGAAAGGTAAGAAAATGGTATGTAGGAGAAAGCAGAGTTCGAGGAAACGAGGTAAAGGAATCTTGAGTTCAGCGGCAAAACTTTTTAAAGGTGTGTCAGGTTTGGCAGGTAATGTGACATCAACTATTTTAAATAAGGTAATTGATAACCTGCAAGAGGAAATTTACCTCCCGGGGGGCTACCAATGGTGTGGCCCGGGCACAAAGGTTAATGAAAGGTTAAAGAGAGGTGATCAAGGTATAAATTCATTAGATAGAGCTTGTAAGGTACATGATATAGCGTATACGCAAAATAGCGATAATAAAACTCAAGTGGTAGCTGACAGAGCTCTAGCAAACACTGCATGGGACATTTTCAAAAATCCTCAAACACCTCCTGCCAAGAAAGCACTTAGCTATCTTGTTACAAACATCATGAAAGCTAAAAATTACTTTGGTGGGTCTTTGAGAAAGAAGAAGAAGAAGAAGAATGAGAGGAGAAGTTATAGTAATGATATTAGACGCAAAGCTATAGCTCAGTTGAAAAAGCATATTGCAGGAAAAGGGTATTTTTTGAAGCCTTTTCCTAGTATTAGTGGGGGGAGAGTTTTACCCCCTCCAGCACCACCCCCATCATCATATGGTGTGAGTTTATTCCCCCAAGTTAAGAAACGAAGAACAACAAAGAAGAGTAGGAAGAAGTAAAAGACATGAATATTGAAGGAGAATTGAGTAATTATGATTTGATTGATTGGTCGAAATTATTACAGATTCAGCTAAGAGGTATATATATGCTAGATGCATTACCCAAAAAAATTCTAAAAAACGAGAATGCCATTGTGAATTTAGCAAGGGAAAGCGAGGATGGGACACATTGGGTAGCATATAAAAAAGTCGGTTCCAATGTTTGGTATTTTGATCCAATTGGAAATTTACAACCGCCATACGAATTGGACAAATATTGGAAAAAAGAAATTGGAGTAAATATATTTTATAATGTAGAGCACATGCAACCATTAAATAGCGATTCTAGTGGTCATCTTACATTATTGTTTCTTGCAAATCAGTTGTAATTAAGTGTTTGTGCTGAACGCACACACACACAAGATGGTTGTTATTACATTAAGATCTAACACAAGTAACCTCTATGAACATTTACAAGAAATTATAGAATTGGATAAAAATCGTGAATGGGAAATTGGATTGATTAATTTTTGTAGTTACAATAGTATTGCAAACATTAACAAAGGAACAAATTCCAGCTTCAAATATGGTGATAGATTAATTGAGCTGGATACGGGTGCATATGAAGTTGAGGATATTATAAAATCTTTAAAGAATAAATTGAATATTGATGAGAAAAAGAATAAACTTATTATACGCCCAAACGTAAATACTATGAAGATTGAAATTCATTCTGATAAACCCATTGATTTAACACATACTGATTCGATTGGAAAGATACTTGGTTTTAATTATGTTGTTTTGCAGCCAAATAAATGGCATTATTCTCAGCATTTGGTTAACATAACAAGCATTGGTAGTATTATACTCGAGTGTAATTTAGCATGTGGTAGTTACTCTGACGGGGAACAAAAACATATAATCTACGAATTTTTACCAAAGGTTCCTAGCGGCTATTTAATAAACGAAGTACCATCACCGATTATTTATGTACCTTTGAATATGCATCGAATTCAAACTGTTAATGTAAAGGTAACGGACCAGAACGGATCGTTTATTGATTTCCGTGGAGATACAATTACAATTAGGTTACACATACGTGAAAAGTAATGGGTTATCTTGTTTTCAATCCACGTTCAAATAAGACGTGTACATGTGATGTCATTAGAGAGACGAACGTGAGAGCGTCAACACCTAAAAACAAACGTGCTTTGTCGGCTAAAAGCGCGAGAATATTAGAAAAGTTGGGTTTTATAGTTGATTGGCGGAATGTTAGGAGGAGGGGGAGCGGCAGCAATTAGTGAAATTCTGGATGTGGAGACAGACCTTCAGTTTTATAATGATATAACCAAATTCCAATTTCACACTCATACAGTTTATTCGGGACAGGAAATAAAAAACTCTGACGAGGCACGTATTGGCATAAATTCTTTAGATGTCTATTCTTTACCTTGCAAATCATTCATATTTATTGAGGGAACAGTTAACTGTACAAAACCGGGAACAGACCCAGCCGATGCACCAGTTGCAGCAGACTATAAATTAAGCAGTAACGTAATCGGCAACCTTTTTGATGAAATACGATATGAATTAGCAGGTCAGCAAATTTCTAAATCAAGATTGATTGGATTAACATCCACAATTAAAGCTATTCTAGTGAAGAATACGCTCGATAAAAACACATATCACTTGGCTGGTTTTGACAGAGCAGGATATGAGCTAACGGATAATAAATTCACTTTCTGTGTACCGCTCAAATTAATCCTCCCGTTTTTTGAAGATTTTCAAAGAATAATTTTAAATTTGAAACAGGAACTCATCTTATTGAGGTCGCCGACAGATCTAAATTGTGTTGAGTCGGCAAGTGGAACAAACGTTAGTGTGAAAATTACAAAACTGCAATGGAGAATGCCCTACATAACTTTAGAAGATCATGTAAGACTGAAATTTTTGAGACTGCTCGAAGCTGACACTCCACTGAAATTAGGTTTCTGACATTGGGAAATTTGTGAATTACCAAATTTGCAAAATTCACTTAACCATTCTTGGGCAGTTTGCACCACATCGAGTTTTGATAGTCCAAAATATGTTATAATTGCATTTCAAACTGATCGTAAGAATAAAATTAAAAAATCAATATCTAATTTCGATAGCTGCGGTATTTACAATGTTAAAGTATATTTGAACAGCGAGTATTATCCATATGAAAATCTGCTAGGTAAAAAGGAGGTATTATACCGCATGTTCCTGGATTTCGCCCCCTCGTATTATAATCATTCAATCAATAGCGAACTTGGAACAGAAATTGACTTTAAAACGTTTTGTGAATCAACACCGCTGATTGTTGTAGATTGTTCGCACCAAGCAAGTCATTTGAAATCATCGACAGATGTTTGTATTGAAATGGAATTTAATAGTGCAGTACCTGCAAATACTTCTGCCTATTGCGTTTTAATTAGCGATCGTGTGATGGAGTACACACCTCTGACGAGCATGGTGAAAGAAGTTCAGTAATTTTATTGATAGAGTGCACCGGCTATATAAGGTGTGCACTCTGACAAATTTGGTTCATTATCAGTTTCACCTTTGAACAGGTAACATCTAAAATGTCCTATTCTTTGTGTTCTGATATTTTGGACAAGCCACAAACTTGCTCTATTGGTATTCAGTGCAATCTTGATAGTTTCTATTATGAAGCAAGGTGCAGTACACCGAAGCCGCTGCAGGTGGAGGAGGATAAACGAGAAGAGGAGGGGAGGGAGAGAGACGAAGGATTCAACGAGCCCGCCGAAGAGAAAGAAGTGGACAAGCAAGCAAGTGCGAAAATTGCTACAGTTGATCTTCACTGGTTTAAGCAAGATTGTAATCAAATTATTGTGAAAGAACTTGCCATAATTGATCAGTTTAATAATTATATTGTATTCCATTTCAAATCACCATTTGCAAAGACAGAATTGAGTGCAAAATTGTATAACGATGTAACATGGTTAGAACGTCACTATCATAAAATAAAATGGGAAGATGGAGATTTAGAATACAGTGACTCATTAATACGTGATTACCTTGTAGGTTATGAGAAAATTTTCACAAAAGGAACTGAGAAAGCAAAGTTTTTAAGAAGATTACATACTAATGTTCAATGTATACCTAAGGATTTTCCAAAACCCAATTTCAGCTATTTCACTAGTTCATGGTGTTATGCTGTGTGTAACATTCATAAAAATAGATCAGATTCTCGCTGTGCTCTGTTCTCTGCGCAACATTATAATTCTTTGTTGTTTAAAAATATGTATCAAACAAATAATTTCTTGTGCGAAAACAATCGAATGCAAAGTATGAAAATGGCGCCAATGTACACGAATTCACAGAAAAGAAACTTTGCTCGTTATGGATTCTTCCACAACGGAAAAGAGATTCAGTGTGTTTATTGCATGCATGCATTGAGACTGCATAAAGCACGTACATGTTGTCTGTCGACAATTAATGAAAAAAGGCCGATTAATTACTCTATAATAGTGCCTGCCTACACATAGTTTTCTTCATTCGCTCAACAACATGGATCCGACAAAGTGGTTAGCTGCCGACAACGAGTTGGAAGTGAGGTTAAAAAACTGTATCGACTGGTATGATGAATGTGAAATTGCTATTAAGAAATCATCTCGTGAAAATTATAGTTTGGCAAAGCAATTAAAAGCTATTTTTCTAAGCACGGTTAATTTGAACAATATAAGAGACTATTTGTGTTATTACCGTGCTCATAATTTGTCTATAGATAAGTTAATTGAAATTGAAGATGAAGTTATGTATTGTTGTAGTGAAATGTGTAAATAAACTTTTTCTATGTTGAAAACAAATTTTTCATTCAGATATTTCCTTGTGCATTTTGGTTTAGTTTCAGTCTAGACTTGATTGAGCAAGCACGTATCAAAAAAGTTACGCCCACCTCATTTTGCTGTTAGCACGCGAGCTGCAATTAATTTTTTTAGAAGTGAGATACGCCCCCCTCACAGACATCTGTTACAGCTAAGTGCACCTCATGCCTTATCAATTATAGTTCATAGCAATCAAGGACATGCAGTGTTTTAGCTTTGCAAAATTCAAAAAATTAACTCGGCTCTTGATGTCAATTTCATTTAATGAATTTGATTCAATTGCAAAGAATATTAAATTTTCAACAGGATTCCAAGGCGATGATGTTGATTTACCGTTAACAAAAACAGAAAATGTACACTTTCCGATTTTATCTGAAATATTCGAACTGCTAGATATACTAGACAGCGGACATCTACATTATTGTAGTGCAAATGATTTGTCAACTATTGTTACAAATTCCGATGAACTTTGGAAATGCTTGTATGACATTGCAGATAAAAAATGTAAAAGAACAACTTAGATCATTGACCTCTCTCTGTTGAGATATGTCAGACATCAATAGAGCTTGAGTATGACCCCCAAGTGAAATAGGTCTGAGGATATCTATACCTATTTTTGGATATGCTAGCTCATTCTAAATTTACTATAGATATTCTTGGAGAAACACTTGAACAATAACGCCTGCGGTTTGTACAGCACATGAAAATTCAATATAAATTGATTGAGTTTTCTTAACTGTCAGGTGGAAAGCAAACCATTATTATTATTAAGCATTAGATGTAGAAATATGCATTCACTTTTATTTGACAGCATAGATGTAAAGATAAGGATTCACTTTAATCTGTCAGCATAGCAATAGATGTAGAGAGAAGGATTCACTTTAATCTGACAGTATAGCATTGGATGTAGAGTGAAGGATTCACTTTAATCTGTCAGCAAGGGAATTTTTCCCTCAAAGGGAAATTATTTTTTCCCTCACTCCCCTCACAGGGAAATTATTTTTTCCCTCACTCCCCTCACAGGGAAATTATTTTTTCCCTCACTCCCCTCACAGGGAAATTATTTTTTCCCTCACTGAGAGAGAGAGAGAGAGAGAGAGATCACTCTCTCCTTCTTCATCCCCCTCGTCCTCACTGGGGGAGGGGAAGATTAGATTAGATAAGATAAGATTAGATTAGATAAGATAAGAGAGAGAGGGAGAGGGTGAAGGAGAAGGAGAGGGAGAAGGAGAAGGAGAAGGAGAGGGCGAGAGAGGGGGGAAATCTATTTTTAGAACACCCCCTCCCTGCTGGCGGGGGGAAGGGGTGGCGGGATGGACGAGGGGTGAGAGGGGGGAGGGGATTTCGAGCAAAAAAGTCCGTCTGAAATCTTGAAATTCATCTACTGACCTATCTAAATAACTTTTCGTGGTCTATTTAGTGACACACACGCTTATCTCATTGCATTAGCCATTGGAAAGATAAGTGGATATCATATCTACAATCGAGTGATGAAATAAATGACACAAAAGCATATGTTCTTTTTTTTTAAAGATTACATCCTAAAGACTCCAGTCATGGAGTATAAGACAAGTCATGTTATTACATAATAATTCTAACACTAAGTAGTTCAACCTAGTTTAGGTTTGAAAGGAATTCTTGTACACTATAAAAAGCTCTATCAACTAAATATTTTTTAATTTGTTTTTTGAAAATCTTCAAATCATCATTACTTTTCAAGATTTGAGGTAGCTTGTTATAAAATTTCCTACCAATATAATCTGGTTTTTGTTCAAATAACCTACTATTGTGACCCATTATATGATAATCTGCTCTGTTTCGCGTATTATACTCATGAACATCTGAATTCTGGATCACACCACTCGTTTTCACATGCATTACAACTTCATATACATACAAAGATGGCACAGTTAATAGACCAAGCTTTTTAAATAAAGGCCTACAAGAGTCTAACCTATTCACTTTCTCTATACATCTGAGTGCCTTCTTTTGAATCTTAAACACCCTGTTCATATTTTGTTGAGATGAATTACCCCATACTAAAATAGTATACCTAATATGAGATAGTATAAGTCCATGGTAAGCAGTTAACAGTAGTTTTTTATCATTCAGCCTAGCAAGCTGCCGCAGGACAAATACCCCAGATGATATCTTATTACATATCCTCTAAATATCCTCTCATTATTTCAATTGTGTTTGTAGAGGATGCCATGTTAATTTCCTGTCCAATAAAATTCCCAAGAATGCTACTTTCTCTTCTTGGTCTAATTCATTTTCCTCTACAAACACATTTATTTCTCTATCCTCTACTGAATTATATTTACTTTTGAATTGAAGGAATTGACATTTCTTACTATTTATTGTTAATTGCCTTTGCTTCAAGAATTGGACAATTGACTGTACTCCAGTAAAAGCATTTATTTCTAGACTATCTAATAAATAATTGTTAAAGATAAGCGATGTGTCATCAGCAAACAACAGAGCTCTGTGATCTTTTAACTCTTTTGGTAATTGGTTCACATACAACAGAAACAGTAAGGGACCCAGAATTGAGCCTTGAGGTACTCCAGCCTGGACCTCCAGTTTTTGAGATTCAATTTTTACTATTTCTTTCCAATCCACCTTGGTAAGCTCAACACACTGGTTTCTACCTATGAGATATGATTCAAACCATTTTAGTTCTATACCATTCACACCTACAGTTTTTAGTATTTCCAATAATATTCTATGGTTCACACAATCAAAAGCTTTGGATAAATCAAGAAATATTGCGGCTGCCTTCTCACCTGAATCTATTATATCTATTAGTCTTTCAACAAGGGATACTATTGCAGTCTTAGTAGATTTCCCTTTCTGGAACCCATGCTGTTCATCACATATGAAATTAATTTCTTCCAGGTGCATCAATAGCCTATTTAAAACTATTCTTTCAAAAATTTTACTTATTACATTTAGAATACTAATGGGTCTATAATTTTCAACTCTTTCAGAATCACCGCTCTTGAAAATTGGCAAAATTTTTCCCTGTTTCAGATCATCAGGGAGAATACCCTGCTCTAGTGAAGTATTAAGGAGATGCAATAAAGGGTCCAGTAATTTATTTTCACATTCTTTCAAAATTTTGCTTGAGACCCCATCCAATCCTACTGTTTTTTTGTTATTCAAATTTTTTATTATTCTTGACAACTCATCTCTTGATAATGGATGAAATTTAAATACCTTTTCAATTGGCTCAGCATTTAATGTAGTTGTATTACAAGTATTAGTGTTCAGTGACTTTTGGAGATTATATGCAACCTGTTGATAATACTTATTGAAAAAGTTACAAATGTCTATACTATCATCCATATAATTTCCATGTTCATCGATTATCCTAGGGACATTAGTAACTGTATCTTTTTGAGCTGCTCTCCTATTTCTATTAATTACCTCCCAAACAGCAGAGTTAAAATTGGTACTAGTTGTTAATATTTCAGCTGTTTTCTTACACTTAGCTTTCCTCACTTCTTTTGCATAGTTTTTCTTTAGACATTTGTATTTGACTTCACTCGGAACATCCCTCACTAATTTAAATTCCTCATAGGCTTCCCTAACAATATTTCTTTGAGTAAGAATATCTTCAGTTATCCATTCATCTACTTTGTCCAATTTACTTTTTACTTTGACTTTTTCTATTGGACAGCATACACTAATGTGAAATCTTAGAGTATCAATGAATTGCTTATATTTGTAATTTAGGTTACAACTGTTATAAACACTACTCCAATTTTCTTGAAGCAGTTCCTGCTTCAAATAATTTATATTTCCTAACTCATATTGCTGAATTTCTTTCACAAAAGTTTTTTTTCTGCTTGGATTCTGGCCCTGCAACTTAACATCTAAAATTTGATAGTTATGATCTGATAGATCTGAGCTACCTAACCTGACATTACAACCTTCTATATTTGTGAGGATATTATCAATAATTGTCTGTGAAGTTCGAGTTACTCTTGTATATTCGTGGACCTTAATTTCTAAATTATTCATATTAATAATATCTCTAATATCCTCTGTCATTTTATCCTGCCTGGCAAAATCGGTATTGAAATCTCCTACTACTATAACATTTGTGAAACAAGCGGTTGTAATTTCCAAAAGTGTGTGGAGCAGCTCACAAAATTTTTGCCAGTCTCCATTTGGTGACCTATAGATACCTAACACTGCTACCTCAAATCGATCATCAATTTTTAACCTTAGTCCCGTCACCTCTAAATCCATCTCAACAGAAAATCTCTTAACAAAATCCAGTTCATAAGTTTGCGTATGTTTAGCATTGCTAGTGAATATACATACACCACCACTTCTATGAGCTATTCTACAAAATTCTGATCTCAGTGAATAGCCTGGAATCCTAACTTGATTTATTTCCTTTATTTTTAAGCCATGCTCTGTGAAAATAACAATGTCAGGATCCTCCTGTTTAAGAAATACTTCTAATCTGTCAATTTTGTTGCAAAGATACTGAATATTTTGATGATGAATACTAAAAACCTTACCATCTTGTGCTACTCTATCTCTAGCATTTGTAGCTATTTCCCTTTCCCTGTTTTGAGCCAATTTACTAAAAAATCGTTATTTGTTTTTTTGACTGTTTTTAAACCAGAGGATTGCAAATGGCTTTCAATCAGCTCTGCCAATCTATTACAAAATATTACTTTGCCAGATCGATTTAGATGCAACCCATGATTAGTGAAGTTATGTCTTTTCAGCCTTTCATTTAGAAAACAAATCCCCAGTTGTTTAGAATTCTTATTTTTTAGGCTGTTGATTGTATTATGGATTGATTTGTTTGTCGAATTGATTGCTTCATTTAACTCTGGCCTATCAAACCTATTAGGAATAGTACTTATTATTAAGTTTGTTTTTTTGCTGAGTGGCACAATTTCCTTGATTTTTTCTGTTACTTGAGGAAGATGATTCAAGTTAGGTTCATTTATATTATTTGAGCCACCCAGTACAATTAGATAGTCATTTTCATCAAAGTCTTTAGTTTGTTCCCTAGCTGACTCTACAACTGCATTAATTGATGCACTTGGCTTGAAAAAACATTGGACATCAAATTTATTTTTCAATCTTTTATCAAGGAGATCACTGCAATCACGTCCATGACTGGACGTCAGTAGCAGAACTCTCCCTTTCCTATCTTTATTTCCCTCAGCTCTATTTTTGGTTGCTGTCTTAAAAACCTCACTGTAAGTTTTATTTCGACCATTTTCAGAGCATTTCCCATCATTTAGGTTAGATTCTATTTTTTTTGCATTTGGACGGAGGTTCTATCATACATTTAGTATTATCACATTTAGATTTTAGTTTCTTTATTTCCTCCGACATTAGACTACATTGATTTTTTAGATTTAGTATTTCTTTTTTATGGTCTTCATCTTGTAATTTTATAATCAGTTCCAAAGATTTAATTTCTTCTACCATCCCTAACCTTTCTTCCTCAGACGTTTTTAGAGTTACTTCTGTTATGCTTCTTTGACTTGAACAAAACTGAATGACACAAAAACTTATCTTCAGTTACGCTTCAGTTGGTGACCTACATAATAGCTTATGTGTCAACTTACGCTAGTGTGACAGTAACTTTAAGCGCGAAAAAGCTCACAAAATCAATGCTAACATAACCTTCATAGCCCATAAGTCTTGATTTAACAAGATAATCAAACTAGCTTCTGTATTTTTTCCTGTTTATGTTTTATTCTGATCAATGATCACGAAAAACAGAGGAGTTTTTTTTCGTGTGAGTTGGCAAAGAAATGCTTGAAGGAAGCTGATGATTGTTAGTTGGAAGAAAGTTTATTTATTCATTTATTCATTCAACTTCCAACGGTTCAACACCAATTTCACATAAAAATAACATAGAAAAAGAGATACAAGCAAAGAATATATAGATAAATAATAATATACAACAATGAAAAAACATTTATGTGGATAATTTGAAAGACAAAAATTGGAATACAGTATGAATCATAGTTAACATACAATATTATATATAAGTGAAAAGGTCATAAACAAGAAAGGGAACACCAAAATCATACATGCAGGGATCTCTTCATAGTTCTCCTGAGAAAGCCCAAGGACACCCCAAAGGAATCAACGTCAGCTGCAGCAGCCTCACAACCAGAGCGAAGTATTCTAGAAAGCCCACTATTATAGGCATGGGCTGTTGTTTGAGAGCATCTGTGGAAAATGGAACCTTGAGTACATTCCTCTTGGAACACAGATGTTAATACTAGCCAGAAGTTCAAGGCAGTCCAAATATCCATTGACAGTCTTGAAAAGAAGGACCAGGTCGTTGTGTTCCCACCGCAGAACCAAAGGGAGGAGATGGAAATGTCCCTTAATCCCCTCTACAGGAACTTCAAAGTACTTGAAACCCATCCTGCAGCTCAGCATCCTCACGAAACATCTCTGCACACTTTGCAGCAGGTTAATCTGGTACAGATGGTATGGTGCCCAGATAATAGAGCCATATTCCAACACTGGAAGAACAAGAGCCCTAAACAAAACCAAGAGACTCTCGGGAGAACTGAAATCCCTGGTGGACCTAAATATAAAGCCAAGGAGAGATCTAGTCTCTCCAGTGATCACACTTATGTGATCCAGTGGGCTAAGAGACTGAGTCATAGTCACTCCAAGGTCCTTGAAACTGCATACTCTTTCCAAAGGAATGCCTCTCAAGGAGTATTGAAAACAGGCACGGCCGTAGGGACTTTGCCACCCTGGGCGAAATCAGCAAACGTACCATTTTTTCATTTTTCTCATATATCTTGGAAACTATGCATTTTATGAACATTTGTACACTGTACAGAATTGAAGCTCACAAAATTACCAACAAGATTTTTTCTCTACATTTTTTTCATATCTCAAAGTAGTCATATCTCAGAAGTTCAGTTTTAATGTTGAGAGTAAAAGTTCTGTTTGGTAGAGGATTTCAATAAATCTTATACTTTTTGAGATATATATGTTCTAAGGTGATGCTACGAAAACTGCTGCAACAGTCTTAGGGAAATGTGTAAAATAGTGAAAATATACATCAAATTGAATATAATTTGATGCTCCGTCAGCTTATAATCAGCACGGATTTTTTTCATCAATCGTTCAAAAATTATAAGGCCGTAAAGATGAAAAAATTGGAGGCTGAAGTGTTTTTTCAAAAAATGTCTCACCTTCAAGAGCGGATATCTCAGAAACTATAAGAGATAAAATGTAGAGAACAAAACTTGTTGGTAATTTTGTGAGATTCAGTTTTGTACAGTATACAAATGTCCATTAGATGCATAGTTTCTGAGATATATGAGAAAAATGAAAAAATGGTACTTTCAAACCACCTCCACTCCTTTAGCACATGAGGTAGGGGTGAGGACTTTTGATATGTTATCCTCTTACTATCCTTAAAAGAGCTCTGGAGTTGAAAATTGTGTTCCAAACATTTCACTCTATAATCTTAAATTGACTGGACTAGAACAGTAACACAAAATATCTGATTAAACTATTTCTACTTTTCTTGCCCTACTACCATAGGTAAGGAAAGTATTGCTTTCCAAAAAAAATTAATTTACCCCAATTTCAAGTTTTCTATACGTTTCAAGGTCCCCTGAGTCCAAAAACATGATTTTTGGGTGTTGGTCTGTGTGTGTGTATGTGTGTATGTCTGTGAACACGATAACTCCATTCCTAATTAACCGATTGACTTGAAATTTCGAACTCAAGGTACTTATACCATGAGGACCCGACAATAAGAGATTCAATTCAAGATGACGGAAAAAATGGTGGATGATAACTAAGAAACCATGTTTTTCACGATTTTCTCATAAACGGCTCTAACGATTTTCTTCAAATTTATACCATGGATAGCCATTTATAAGCCCTATCAATTGACATGAGTCTCATTTCTGGGAAAATTGCAGGATCTACGTGATATTCTTGAGAAAAATGGCTGATAATTACTAAAAAACCATGTTTTTCACGGTTTTCTCGAAAACGGCTGTAACAATTCTCTTCAAATTTATACCATGGATAGCTATCTATAAGCCCTATCAACTGACATGAGTCTCATTTCTAGGAAAATTGTAGGAGCTCTGTAATATTCTTGAGAAAAATGGCAGATGATTTCTAAAAAAACATGTTTTTCACAGTTTTCTTGAAAACTGCTCTAACGATTTTCTTCAAATCTATACCATGGATAGCTATTGAGCCCTGGCATGCATGGATAGCATGGATAGCCCTATCAACTGACATGAGTCTCATTTCTGGGAAAATTGTAGGAGCTCCATAATATTCTTGAGAAAAATGGTGGATAGTTACTAAAAAACCATGTTTTTCACGATTTTCTCAAAAATGACTTGACTGATTTATTTCAAATTCATACCCTATATCTATTCATCAGCTCTATCAACTGACATGAGTCTTTTTCCTGAGAATTTGATGGGTCCACCCCATCCTTGAGAAATGGACTTTGTAAACTCTCTCTCATGCATGAGGTAGGTAGTTAGAGCAGTTTATTGAAAGAACACATAGTCGAGATATTTCATCTGTAGAACAGCTGTTTTGATGACTTTAAAAAAATCATCGAATTTCACAATTTACACAAAGAAAAAAGTACTCTGAAAACAATTATATATAAACACATATACACATATACAGTAGTCTGATCGTAGTTTCAAATATGTTGCCGCCAATCATCATTATGTTATTCCCCTAAATTATTCTCGTTTAAGAATGAGGCTTACAGTTCAATGAGCAAGGAAAGTTGTGTGAGTGTACCACACCAGATTTTTATGTTAGGAACAGATATGGTACACAATAAGAAAACATAATTAAGATGGTAGTTCTAAATCAAGAGACTGTAACAGAGTATTGGTCCGATTTAACTTGCTAAGTAATCAAAACTACAATTGCTACAACACGAGTATGTTCAACACACTTGTTTAATTAAGTAGAATTCGTCTGACCTTTGCATAGAAAAATTCCTTCTCTAGTTCTTCAAGATCTAGGGACTGAGATATTTTATGTTTGCTAGACCACTCAGACGTTCCTGGGACATAGTTGATCTTAGATATAATGTCTTTATTAGCTTTAGTTTGGAAAAGCTTCTTATAAAATTTTACTATTCACATGAAATTTATTATTCATTTGCATTTAAAAATGTTCTGTTCCTTAAAATTTGCCGCCCCCAAAAATCTGCCGCCCTGTGCAGCCACCCAGTCCACCCACCCCTAGGGCCGGGCCTGATTGAAAATCAAGTATACTTGTTCCACGTTTGAAAGACATTACAACACACTTGGTTACATTCAGAGCCATACCATTATCAAGGCACCACAAATCAAGGTTGTTGAGAGAATGCTGCAGAGATTCATGTCCTAAGTCTTGCAATACCCTGTCGAATAGCTTGACATCATCAGAATACATTAGAAACTTGTATGATATGGAGCTTTTAATGTCGTTCATAAACAAGTTGAAGAGGAGGAGGCCCAAATGGGATCCCTAAGGGACTCCAGAGGGAGCCAGGAAAGGAGATCACATATGACCCTCATATCTGACAATCAGAGTCCTGTCCTTCAGATGGCTGTTCAACCACTTGAGCATGACACATGCACCTCATAACCCTCCAGTTTGGCAACCAGAAGAGAGTGGTTAACTCTGTCGAAGGCCTTTGAGAGGTCTAAATACAGACAATCGACCTGTCAGGCATCCTCGAAGGCACTCATCAAATATTCCTGGAACAGGAGGTGAACACAACCCTGCTATGTGAAACAAATACCTGATTTTCACAAGTGCGATTTAGCTTCCATATTTTTGGAGTTTCAGAATATGAATTACCCAGTGGCAAATTTTGATGATATCAGAGCTGAGGAACATTTCAGTAATTTCTGTAGGTTTATGAGCTTGACCATCAAGAGGTTCACACTCATCAGAAGGGTTCATGTCTCTAATTTCCCTAAGTGGTTCCATTGAATTAAGAAGATTGATTGTAGCCAAGAAAACTGCTCATAGAAAGTATAAGGCGATTGGTAGTATTGAGCTCTATGAAGTTTTTTGCAATTTGAGAGATCAATGTTGTGTTTTGACAAGGAGGTGTTACAATAACTATTTACTTGGATTAGAGGAATTTGTATAGACAAATTCTAAATCTTTCTGGACTCATGTGGATGGTTCGAGAAAAGGCTCAGCCAGACCTACTTTTAAGAGACTGGACACAAAAAGTGCTGCAACTCCTGTTGATAAGTAGTGTGAACTCTTCGCTGACTATTTTTCATCTACTTTTGTGCAGGACACGGTTAATGTCCCGACATTTGATTTTGGTTGAAACCAGTTAGTTCCATACTGCTGCATTACTCCAATCAATATTCAACGCAGATTGGAAGCTCTGGATGTTGGCAGAGGAACTGGGCCTGATGAAATATCCCTTCCTTTAATTAGGTTTTTCTGTTCTGGCCATTCACCTGGCCATACTGGCTCTGCCTTGCTGAAGCTTGGTGTCTTCCCCAGAGATCTTAAAAACAGTTTCTTGGTACCTATATACAAATCTGGAGATCGAGGTGATGTAAGAAACTATAGACCTATTACAATACAGTCTGTAATTGCCATGGACTATGAGAGCATTGTTATGGACCACCTGTATTTCCACCTGCATAAAATGATGAGCTTTAGTGATAAATAGCCTATTATATTCATTGAAGAGAGTGAATAATTTGAAGAGTCATTGAGAGAGATTCCAATGTAATTTTAGTGTTATTGTTTCATAATATTATGTGATTTTCAGTCATTCTCAGAGTATTTTTATTGAAATTCAGTATTCAATTTTCCAGTCCTTTAAAGAAAATGACGTTGAGAAATGATGAGTCTTGGTGATAAATATCTATAGGCTGTAGTCATTGAAGATAGTAACATTTTCGAGTTTGATTCAAGTGTCATTTGAAGAGGCTGGAATTTTCGAATTTAGTTTTAATGTTATTGTTTCATATTTTGTTATTCTCAGTCATCCTCAGAGCATTATAATTTCATTTTAGTACCTACTTAATTTTCCAGTCCTTCAATAATGCCATACCTACTTATTAGGCACCTGTGATTTTCTATACTTTTTATATATTATCATATATCACTCATATTTTGTTATTGAATGTCAATAAACATCCATAAGATACATGGAACAATCTAATAAATTGTTACTATTCATAACTGATCACTCTCAGAATAGCTCATCTCCAGAAAATGATACATTTTTGGAAATTGATTACAGCCACAATAGCGTAACTAGAACAAGGTATTTCATTTTTAATTTTATTCAATTGAATTTTCAATAATTCATCGGAATGAATACACTGGTAGAAGCAAAAGATTCATAAAACATTGATATGTGAATTCCAGGTTGTTGAAATTAATACAGACCTCAGAAATAGTGAGGGAGTGTGAACTCAGAGTTGTTTTTTGCTCTCCTGAAAAGTTGGGTTTTTGTAGATATGTTACTATGACTTTTAACCCTCGATCTATACAGTCATATTTGCTCAAAAGTCAATAAACTCGGTCCTCCGTAATTCTCATTGTGCTATCTCTCACAGTAATATAAATAATGAGCATTATTCAAAATTGCATGCTTAATCTAACAAGATGTCAAAAAAGAATACTACTTGCTTAATTATTAGAATTGTTTGCATGTGGGAGTAAGTTATATTAAAAAAATTTTCAATTTCTGCATTCACTCACAGATTCACACACCACTGATGGCGCCTTCTGAGAAAAAGGGCACCAATAAGTTACTTAGTAGCTACTTGGGAGAACTTGAAATTTCCAACTAATGAATGATAATATTTAGAGTTCTTTGGAGGACCAGCCAACAAACTAATGTCGGCAAGAATGATTATAGAAAATGTCTGACTTAAGTGTAGTGAGAAGTTTCTGGAACTAGGAGCTGAGCCTAGGAAGTAGATCAAAGAAATTCATTAGATCATTGTGTCGGAAATTCCCTAGCATAATGGGGAAACCAGATCTGGTATTGGGATACCCTATTTTAGAAATAATTCGAAGCACTGAAACTCGTACAAGTTGAGTTGATCAAGCAGCAACAGGCAATGAGATTGCAATACATTTTCACAAAAGTAGATAAACTGTAATACATATGAGATAACTGATTAAGGTTCACACAGTTAGTTGAGATACTTTTAGTGTACTGTGATGAATAATGACATGAAAACTGAACAAAAAGCTAATAATATATGAAGAGGTGGCATCATTCATGTTTTACATTGGAACAAAGAAGAAAGAAGTGTAAGATATGGGGCCTAACAGGAAGAAGCATGGAAATATTCAAGGCTAACTGAATCTTTCATCATTGCAGTAGCAGTGACTGCATGGCGAGTTCAAACTATGGCCTATCGGCTAAAGTAACAAATGATCGGCGACTGTGGCCAGTTGGCTTGAAGTTTTGAATGCAGAAAAGTAGCAGCATATCCAATGATAAGATATACATTGAATTCTATTCTAATAGTTGAGTAAGACAGTAACGAAGTATATACAGTGTATAATGCAAGCAGTGAAAATACTGCATTAATTCACAAGAGAGGGTGCACCTTGTTGATGTCTCTGGTAATGTTCCCAGATGCACATTTGATGGTAAAACACATACAAGTTTATCCTTACCAGGGTGTAAGGCGACGATTCTTCCTATAGGCCAATTCAGTGGTGAGGTGTTCATGTTCTTTACAAATACCAAGTCATTGAGTTGTAGGGTTTTCTCATGATAGGCAGCTTTGCGATTAGAGCAGAGATCTGGTGCATTACGTTTGAATGGTAAGGCGGTTTGGTAAGCATATCAGCCTTGCTCATTGCCATAAGTCGTGGATTTGTAAAGATTTTCACAAAATTCTTCATCCGGCGATAGAACTTTTTTGCTTGAAGAAATATCCTCAGTTTCCAAAAATTTGTTCATGGCCTCATTGAGATTGGGAAATTCTTCTTTGGCAAAAAGAGTGCAGATCAATTGCATCTGATTGAGATTGGTAGGCAAATCTGGCATGTTAAATTTTCCACTGAGTACATATCCAAAAATAGTGACAAAGGCAGACGGATTTCCAGGTATGATGCAGCAATCAGAAGGAACAACCACATTAGGATAGATGTCAGCTCCAATCAACAAATCAATTTCAGCAGGCTGGTCGAAGGTAGGGTCAGCCAGTTCCAAGTGAAAAAGTGAATTTCGAATACTATGATGTAGTGGAAACATAGATAGATTCCCAGCAATTTGTTCCAAGACCAAGGCATCAGTCTTTAGGAAAGTGTTGAATTGAGGGCAAGATAAAATTGTCAGCTGGGTAGTGCCCTTGATGGCTATACCTTGAGCAGTAATTCCATTGAGTCAAATAGCTGGTGGATAACATTCAAGCCAAACATGTGAGCAGCTCTTGTAGTAATTATGGAATGCATATTCCCACAATCAAGAACAGCACGGAGATAACAGGGCTGGTTGTATTGATTAACAACAGTGACAAGCACATTGCCGAGTAGAGCAGAGGCGTGAATGGATTTTACCTGAGCGCATCCAATAAAGGTATCAGAGACAACATTGTTCAAACTAGGCGGGACACAATTTTCATGACCATGAGCAGAAAAATCAGAAGCATTAGAGCTGTTGGAGTCAGGTAGCAGTGCAGCAGATGGTCCACGGTAGACAGAAGTGGCGGTAGCCATAGCATGGAAGGCAGAAGCAGTAGACATGGTTGAAAACGGTGTAGTACACACAGTAGGAGCTATGTAGTTGGTACACACAGGAAGCGGCATGGCTGAAGGTGTGTAACCTCGAGAAACAGATGATGATTGCACAGCAGTCCGTGGTGCAAGAGACAGAGGTGGTGAGGCGGCAGGAATATCCATAGATGGTGTAGTGGCAGTAGTGTAAAAGTGTGAAACAGCAGCTGGAGTAGCTAGTGGGCTTATCAGAGATGCATTCTGGGGTGGTGCCTGCATCATGGTAGTTGACATCCCAGAGTGCGGCAAAAGTTGATTAGGAGCAAATTCAGCTTGACCCACAAATGACGATGTAGCTGACCCAGAAGAATAGACGGCAGGGCATACATGGTCAGGGCATCCATTTATTGGAAGGTGATTGAGCATCTTTGGTGCTGTCATTGTGGCTGTGCGACTGTAGTAGTCAGGAGACACAGAAGCAGTAGTCAATGGTGGAGATACCATATGGGTGGTGTGGCAATCTCTGTTGTGGACATTTTGACAACCACTGACAGTGTTGAGTGTTGACACTGTTCATGATAGGTTAACTTTTGAAAATGAAAACAAAAGTTCTTGTTTGCTCATGATCGACTTATAGGCATAACTGATAACTGGAACTGTGACTGGACCTGAAATAGTAACTGAACACATGTAACAGATACTGACAAACGAATGAGTTACAAATTTTTGGGAAAGATATGTGAACTGTAGGTTATTTTTCACAAAAACTCATTATTATTTTTCCGGCCTTGATGGATCATGGTCTTGTTGGCGCCTTCTGAGAAAAAGGGCACCAATAAGTTACTTGGGAGAGCTTGAAATTGCCAACTAATGAATGATCATATTTAGAGTTCTTTGGAGTACCAGCCAACAAACTAATGTCGGCAATAATGATTATAAAAAATGTCTGACTTATGTGTAGTGATAAGTTTCTGGAACTAGGAGCTGAGCCTAGGAAGTCGCACACAGATGCGGAGTTGGACATCAACATAGGACGTAGATCCTTAAATCTACGGACTTAAATCCCTAGCATAATGGGGAAACCAGATCTGGTATTGGGAAACCCTATTTTAGAAATATTCTGAAGCACTGAAGCTCATACAAGTTGAGTTGATCAAGCAGCAACAGGTGATGAGATTGTGATACATTTTCACAAAATTAGATAAACTGTAATACATATGAGATCACTGATTAAGGTTCACACAGTTAGTTAAGAAACTTTTAGTGTACTGTGACACAAATAATGACATGAATACGGGTAAAGTGAGAGTTCTGAAGAAAAGCTGGAGAAAAGCTGCCCCAAAGCTGGAGAAAAGCTGCCCCAAATCTGCCCCAAAGCTGATTCTTGGTTCTAACCTTGCCCAATTCAATGTAATCTGAACTAACTTAACCTAGTCATACCCCTAATCTCACAATAAATCTCAAATGAAGATCCCCATTCCCACTTTTTTGGAAAAAACTAGATCCAGCTTTTTTTTATTTCTTGAATAACTAAGAAACCGTTAATTTTACCAAAAAATTACAAGAATAACTTTTTCCAGTAAATCTAATTACGAATCCATTGACCTCATTTGTCAAGATTGAACAGAAAATAAGGATCTTATGGAAAAAGTAGATCCAATTTCTTGAATAACTTAGAAACCAAGAATATTTTTTTTCAGTAAATTTATTTGTCAAGGGATCCTAACTCAACTTTTGCTGAAACTGAGCAACAAGCACACAGAATCTCTAATGATTTTTTTATGTTGAGACCCTTTTTCAAGCAAGAGAGTTTTAAAAACATGATTCAAGGCATAATTAATTTGGAATTTCTAAAAATTAAAAACAATATGGAAGAATAAATTGAAATGTGGAATGATACCATTATACTGTTGATGTCCATCCTAACTTGCCATGGTCTGAATGGAGAACCAGGGGATGTCCATCCACGGGTCAGCTCGGTCTACCTCAGGAGGTAGGCGATGAAAAAGTGTGTGAAATTATTCAGAAGAGAAGTGGAAAGCTTTTTCCACTAGCTGGCTGGAGGGGAGACTAGAATGCTAGCCCCACTTCTACCTCTCCTCAGCGTTTTTAGTCTGTCAGCCAAAACTGTCTGATCAGCTCTTAGTTTTTGAAGTTGGAAAAAAATTATTTCTCTTCTTAAAGAAGGAACTGATGTTGGGGGGTATGTCAAACCTTGTGGTTCATGACATCTCCCCCTCCTCCACTGTGACAGCCGACCCTGGCTGTCCATTCTTGACTCAATGGGCTTGCTACAAAATGTTTTTACTTTAAAAAATAATTATCAAACTCTTTGAGGTTCCCTTCAGGAACTGTAACAAAGACAATAATCATCAAGTATGGTTTAAAATTATTTCCTAAAAAATACAGTTTATATAGTAGAAATATCTTCAGCCACATATGTTAACCTGATACAGTGTAATCCATTTTATAATATATTAATTGACTAAAAACAAATTTCCATTGATCCCTAAGTCTAATAGCTCTGATAAGTGGAACATAGTCAAGAATCATACAATAATATTTTTAAGTATCTAGAACTTTTTTTAATCTCCTATTAATCCAAGAAAATTTGTCTAGTAATCCCAAAACTCTAACCTTTCTTTAAGTTCCCCTAATAGGTCTATCTACTCAATTCCCCTATGAAATCATTTTATCCATTTACCCTTATTAAAACTGTAACATAAAGTCACTTATTTTTAATAAATGACGTTGTATGCAACAATCGACATTTTCAGTAATAAAAGATAATTATTAAAAATTCAGAGTAGAACTTTCTAAAATATATAACATTGATAACAATTGATTAAACTTATTATACATTTCCCATAACCTATGTAGTAATAGTTCTTGTAATAACAATTGACTACATGATAAAGAGAATTTAATTCCCATTTTCAATAGGTGAAAAAGTCTTTTTTATTTTAATTGGAAATTATTCATTGTAATATTCATCTTGGTAGTCAAAAAGATTACATCTAATCTTTGGTTATTCACAATAATAAATTGAAAAATGATTCTATAGGTACTAATAAATTCAATTAGAATTCATGATTAATGCAGTGTTGATAATATACTAATAAGTTTAATTAATTTTATAGTTCAAGAATAATACTTTTTTTTAATTATAATATAGTAATCAATAATATCGATTGATAATAATACAACTCTATTAATAATGGAAATTCAATCATATTTTACACGAAATATTTATCCTTAATTACAATCTTCCTATCAGATAATTATTGAGTAAACACATTTTATGATGAAAAAAGAAAAATATGTGTTAGTGAATGATATTTGATCAATTATGTATAGAATACTATTCAATAATACAACTTTAAATTAAACTTCATTACATATATAATAAAAGTTCCTAAAAAATATTTATTCTTGATTGAAAGGAATCCTCTTTGTAGAGAAATATGTATAAATAAACATGGCAATGTATTGCATGTACATGAAAAAACAAGCATAGTCTAATATAGATATAAGTACACATTTATAGTATGAATAATTATGTAATAAATCAATCAAATCAAATGAGACAAAAATCCTTAACAATTTTTATTAAAAATGAAAAAAGTGATTTTATTTTAATTAATCAATCTTGTGGTGTTGATTGTGAAAACTATACATAATTTCAATCCCTCAACTCCACCATTTGAATGGCAGGCTTCTGATTGATTGATTGATTGATTGATTAGAAGATGAAGCTGAACTAACACACATTTACTCACTCGACATAACCAAGAGAGAGAGATTGATTGATTGAGTACTTTATTTATGTAGATTACAATATATACTGGCTTAAACACTTATATACAATAGCTTACAATACAGCAAAATTATAGATGAATTTACATAATATAGACTAAGAAAATAATTATTGAACTGTATATGATATGAAAAAGCAATTTGTGATATAATAACTATAGATATAATCATATTGTTATGCATCTACATAAATTGGCGGAGCTTTGGACATATCAATGTTCATTCTTTGGAAAGAATATTAAAAATATCCTCCCCACTAACTCTCTACCAAAACGTTAATTTCGTTATTTAAACTAAGGATTTATTCATTAATGGAAATATTGTAAAAGTTTTAATCAATATGAATATTAAAGAGGAAAAAAACATAAAATTGATAAAGTAAAATAATTATATAGGTAGATAAGATCAAATAATTGATTAATAAAATGAAGTAGGCTGAAAGTAAATCAGGGTTATCAACTTTCAGTAATATACAGCAGTATTCAGTGGATAATTGAAATAACATGAGTTTATATATATATATATATATATATATATATATATATAATATATATATATATATATATTATATATATATACAATTCGTTCTATAACATGGTTTAAAGGTTTATACTGGTGGAATGGGTGAGGGATGGTTGTCATGTGATCGTTCTAGGGCCGGATGGTTTCAGTCATTTGTTCCAAAATATGTTTTTTCAAAGTCAGGATGAAGCTCGCTTGGCTCTCGATAGACCTAATAGAAACAGGAAGTGTATTCCACGACAGGCACTGACTAAGAAGGATTTTGTGAAAATAGTAGTTCGATGATTGGGTATCCTTAAAGTACTTTCTCCGGTTCTAGTATGTGAAGCATCATCTATCCTCCTACCTTCAGAGACAAATTTGAAATCATCTTTAAAATAGTTCGGATTACCATATTTCAAGATATCGAATGCTTTAGAAAAATCAAATAGGATGAGGATGGTGCATTTTCTTTGGTCCATAGCTAACCTTATATCATCAGTGACACAAAGCAGAGCTGTCTCAGTTGAATGGAATTTTCTAAAGCCTGATTGAAAGTTATGAAGCTTACTATTGTTATCTAGAAATTTTACAACTTGAGCATGAATGAGTCTTTCTAGCACTTTGGACAATGCAGGTAAAATACTGATTGGTCTAAAATCCTCAACTTTATTGGGTGATGGAACTTTATTTAGAGGGCGAACCAGAGCAAACTTCCAGTTTTCAGGGAAAATGCCTTCTTCAAGTGACTTGTTGAAAATGTATGTAATGGTTGGTAAAACAGCAAATAACATCTTCTTGATAAATTTAATAGGAATTTTGTCTACACCCATAGCATTACTATGAATACATTGAATTGCTCTGGAAGTGTCTTCTTCTGAGATTGGATGGAAATGAAATTGATCAGTGATTGGTAAATCTAAGTTTGTAACCTGCTCTTGAAGATCATCGATATGATTAGCAATGACAACTTTGTCGCATTGGTTAGAGTGTGAAACGAAATGGTCATTTATATTATCCAATGGTAAGTCAATTTGTGGACTCGATTTCTGTTTGCCAAGCCCGAATTCTTTTATTCCCTGCCAAAGTGATTTAGAGTCTTGTCTATTGTTTGTCATAAACGAATTCAAGTACCTAATCTTTGAGTTCCGTAATTCCTGTTTAACCCTATTTCTAAGGCTCCTATACTCTATCAAACTGTCCAAGTCAAATGTCTTTTAAATTCTCTATGTGCTTTGTCTCTATGTCCCATCATCTTAAGTATGTCTTCAGTGATTCACGGTACTTGTCATTTTCTATTAATCCTCCTTGTCACATGAGGTGCATGTTTGTCATACAAAGTCAAAGTCCAATTCTCGAAAGTCTTGACCATGTCATCAACTGAGGGTAATGCTTCAATTTGAAGCCATGGAGTGTGAGCCACATCAGTCAGGAAGGTGGCTTCATCAAAGTTTTTGAAGTCTCTATAAGTGATAATTTTCTGTTCTAGCTTGGGTATCTTATGGGAAAGTACAAAGTAGATCAAATCATGTCTAGAAATAGCTGGGACTGAGATTTGGCCTGCTTGAACAACCTCATTGGGATCACTAACAATGAGAAGGTCGAAGAGTGTGTCTGATTCATTAGTATAATGAGTTGGATCGAGAGGTAAAATAGTCATGTTTAGGCATTGAAAAATTGTAGTCAGTTGAAAGTAGTCAAAGTTATGATTTGTCATGTTTAAGTCAGTGTTCATATCCCCCATAACTAGTATACGGTTATAACAAGACATGAGAGAAAGCGAGGCATTTTTGAAATCTGTGAAATGACCTATTTTTGGTGGGCGATAACAGATACCAATGAGTAATTTATCAGTACTAGATAAGGATAATTCAAGTAGCATGAACTCTGGTCTGGAACAATACTCTCGTTTAGATGTGATTAAAACTTTTGTTATGATACCATCTTTCACATAAATTGCTACACCCCCAAAAGCTTTATTTAATCTATCATTCTGGAAAAGATTATATCCAGGCAATGCAACAAAATTTGATGAAATACTAGGCTTCAAAAATGATTTGGAAATTCCAATTATATTGTAGTCCTGAAAACAGAAGATTGCTCTAAGTTCATCAATGTGGCAACTGAGGGATTGTACATTAAGGTGAGCAGCCTTGAAAAGTTTTTTGAAAGAGTGGAGCTTATTTGCTAGAAACATACCTGTGTCATTATTACTGTTATTGAAATAATCATACCTACTTGAGGGCGAGCGAGCTGATGTGTCAGTGAGAGGCATCATGGAAGCAGCAGACCAATCGTGAACCGACCTCAGAATGACACATGATGGGGAAAATGGGGATGAAACTGATAAAACTTAACCCAAATGAAAAAGTCTCTTGATTCGAGTGCATTCAGTATGCCTTGACAGTTCGGCTCCCGTCACTATTTAAAGCACTAGTTAAAAAAATTCACCAAACACAATAAGATGTAGATGTGTGGAGTTCCGGTGATGAATAATCCTAATGGTGAATAAGATGAAGAACTGGTAGTGGGAGATCTGGTCCAAGTGGAGATAGAGCGAGTAGTGGAGTAGTAGAGCGAGTAGATCCAGTAGTGGAAGAATCGGGTCCAAGTGGAGGTAGAGCAAGAAGGAATCCAGTAGTGGAAGATCGAGTCCAAGTGGAGACAGAGAGAGATGGAATCCAGTGGTGGAAAATCAAGTCCAAGTGGAGATAGAGAGAGATGAAATCCAGTAGTGGAAGATTGTGTTCATGGTGGAGATAGAGCGAAATGGGATCCAGTAAATACTGAAAAAGAGAAGAAAAAGCCAGCAGAAAAACGAAAAATCTTTGAAGAAAGTTATCAATAGAGAAAAGATACATAATACAACTGATAATGAATAATATTTGCATAAAATTGAAGAGGAATAGTATGATTTAATGTGGGAAAGAATCGAATATTATATGGATAAATATATGGATATTATAATATAATATATGGATATTAGTAGTAGGTAATCAGATAGAAAAAATAAGAAGTAGAGGAGACGATGGAGAAAGTGCTAGATTATTTTAGATGAGATTTAAATAGGATTGAACGGTGAAGTGTGAAAAATATTATATAGTATTAGAAGTATAATTAACTATTGGGGGTTGCAATAACGATAAAAGTAGTAAATTGAGAACTGTAATATTTTAGTGATGAATGTCTAAGATAACGTTAAATGAAACACAGCCCCTATATAAGCATATAAACAGACTACCCACCTCTCTGTTCTATCAATAACTCTTCACACATTAGCTTCTATTGTTCTGTTGAGATTTTTGGATAATCAGTAGCATGTGAATCTTCAGTAACAAGTATAATAATGCCAAAGTGATTATTCCTAACCAAGAATAAATAAAATAGAATGCCATGGAAGTGGAATTAAAAATATCATGCCAACTGAGTAGATATAAAAAGCCAGTCCTGGGCCCACCGAGGATGAGCAGGCATGTTCAGACATGTCTGGCTAACCCTTATCTAACCTAACCTATATAAATTTTTAATTTTTGATCCTTATCATGTCATGACATGTCCTATCCAATCTCTATGATGAGATAATAATATTTTTGAAAATAATTTTCCCCTTTATCAATTTTGCATGTCAATAGATGTTTAAGGCGGTAAATTCAAATATGAGATGTTCCATGGCTGATAAGCTACCAAGTTAAGCTCCATGGGCCTGGTACTCCCTCTGTAAGGGTGATCAAAGATCTTTGAATATAATTTTTGAGTTTTAAATTGGTTTACAACCGACCTAAAGGTCCACTCACCTGTTATCATCATTACCTGTGAACAAGCCTAGAGCTCATGTGGGCATCATATTCAGCCAGTGTTAATAAATAAGTGGGTGAGACTGTGGTAACCATGGTCACCATTTCAAATAGATTAAACAATGTCTATTTTTAATAATGTGATGGAAAAATTATCTAACCTCTCCACTTTATTGGTACCTACTATACCAAAAACAATAAAGTATTTTGTTTAATACCACCTTTTTATAATAGTGTCACAATTTGTATGAATTAATCTAATATATTATGTTCCATTTTGAATGTTCACTATGTGTGTATAGAGTAGGATAAGGTAAGTAAGGTGAAATAATCAACACATTCACTGACTATAGTATATGTTTTATTAATACATAGATATCTCAAATTACAAAACTATATCTATTGCTTACTAATTGAATTGATTACAATATGTTTCCCTCTTGGTCACCATTGTAAAAATGGTTCAAGCCCCTTCACTTACTAATTGAATTGATTACAATAAGTTTCCCTCTTGGTCACCATTGTAAAAATGGTTCAAGCCCCTTTACTTCATCAAAGTGGGGAAACATCAAAGGGGTATAAAAAGAGATATCCTTAATGAGAATATGAGATGAATGAAAAAAAATACAACTCTTCAAGACAAAATAAATCAGCATAATAACTGAGTCAAAGTGGGGAAACATCAAAGGGGTATAAAAAGAGATATCCTTAATGAGAATATGAGATGAATGAAAAAAAATACAACTCTTCAAGACAAAATAAATCAGCATAATAACTGAGTATTCAAATAAAAATATTTACAATAAACAAGGAAACTCATAAATATCTAACAATCCTGCTAGGATAATTTCAAAATATGACTTACTGTAGCATTTTCTCATTGAGAATATCCTTTTTTTTACAAAAATAAAAATTTACTCTGCTTTTAAAACAAAACAATACTTCTAAATAACACATTTTTCTTCAATTTCCTCAATTGAGACACGAATAAAGACTAACAATATAAACAAATATTTTTAAAAACTTAAATAACTTTTATAATAAATGTTTCAAATTTGAATTATGGATAAAATAATAGTAATTCAGAATGGCATCCATAGAAATGAAAATAAAACTTGGAAAATTGGAATAAACTTTGTTTTGTGAGAAATGAGGGGACATAATGGAGGAGGGGGGAATTGAGAGACAGTGACTACTCAATCCACCACTGGAGCTCTCATGGATGTGAGTAGTAAAGGGTTGGAATAGAAGAATAAATTTGTTACAATTCACAAAATATTTAAATATATACAACTATGTTTTGAGAAGATGTATAACATGTATAACTTTTCAAGGGTTATAACCAATTGGTACTGTTGATACAGCATCATTCAATATGATTCTCTTATCATCACTTGATGATAAAGCTGTTTTATTAATGTCCACTGTGTACACATGGTGTTCTTTGGATCTGATACAAGTGTTTATCAGCCTACTCTCCTCCTTCAAATTGAGGCAATCAAGGTAGTCATCAAACTTGATGCACTTTTTCAATGCAGCAGATTGAATATTTTTTGCCTTCTTTATTTCATGATCATCCTTTCTTATTGAATACATTTTCGCACATAGACCAACAAATTCCAAAATAAGCCTACTATTGGCCTCATCTTTGAATTTGCCCAATACTTTTTTGTTTGCTAGTGGATAGCATTGATGATCTTGTGGGTAGTCTGATGTGTCAAAGTGCTCAATCATTTTCAATATATCATCATAGAGATCATCTGTTGAAATTTTGTATAGGAGACTGTCTGTGTCTGTGAAAGCAAGCTTTATGGCTTTTGGACCATATTTTGGCAGCATTAGGCTACATCATAGTGAAAACTATACATTGTCATTTTGGAAGTGTCTAATACTGCTTGACCTATATATATATATATATATATATATATATATTGGTTTATTAAACAGAATTTTTTCTTTAGTAAATGGATAGCTGCTAGATTTTCACAATAAATGGTTCTATCAATAAACTCAGGCTTTCTGATCATTTTTTTTCAATCTTTCTACCACTACATACCAATTGCATGTTTATTCGATTCCTAACATTTTCCATAGTTTTCCCATACACTGAGTTAACATAAAGTTTATAAAGATCCTTTTCAAAAGCTTTTCGAGACAGAGTATGGAGTTTTGTATTATGTTCAATGTATGGTTGTAGCCAACGTGACTGTTTGAATCTCAACACACGATGAATTTTCACAATTTTTAATCCATGTTCAACTGCCTGCTTCAATGCCATGTAGTGAACTACATATTGCTTTCGGCTATTCACATGTGCACACAACTTTTTTTGATTATTTCCTGTAGATTATTTCCTTTTTTTGCCATTTCACTTCAAATAGAAATGGCAGATCACAATGGTCTTCATGAAGTGATTTTGGATATTCCACATCAACTTCAACAATGTAACCATATTTATCACCCTCTTGTGCATTGAGTAGATCATTTGCACTCAGATCAACCCACTGGAAGTCTCCAAAAGGCAGTGGTTTTGACATTGCCAGGCCATACAAATTATTACAATCTATGTATGAGATGAAAACACTAGCTGCAGTTGAATCATATGTTTCCATGTATTTGTTATTGGCTTTTATATGTCGGTGTGAAACTTGACACAAACCACCCCGTATTCCTTCCCCAACCATCATAATTTTCTCATAGTTAGTGAGAAGTTCCAGTTGAATGCCTGTAAATTGCAGCATTGCATCCCAATATAGACTAGGTAGAGTGAAATAATGGCATGGGTCTAACTTATGTGTCTTCATTGTGATGCTTCTAAAATTTTCAAACACATCAGCTAACAACAACACATCAGTCAATAAATAATGATCACTATATTGCCCTAGTGTTGTGAAACCAAATGTATTCCAAACCTTTGTTGCATGCAAATAATCTTCATCAGTCATATCTGTTTTTGTCAAATTTGAGTAAAACACTGATTTTTGAGGTAGAGATGTTTCATTCAACTTTTCCCAACTTGTTACATATTCATATGGGAACACTCCTTTTCTTGTAAGTAGAGGAATATGTGCTGTTGGAAAAAATTTTCTTATCTCCTCAAGATTGTGAAGGTTTCTGGCCAGACTGTCTAAGCTACTTGACATGAAATGGAATGAGTCAAGGGAGCATAGCTTGATAAAGATATGTACTTTTCTTCAGTGTTGGGAATGACATCTATTTGATTTTCATCATAACCTAACTCACGCACAATAAAGTGGCTGTCATATCCACTGAGATTTTGGAATATTACAGGGAGAAAATGTGGAGCTTGATACTTCAAGTTACAGCTATTATGTGCTGCTCCTCTGTATTTTCCTAACATATGACAGTGATCTCTTACTTTTACCTCTTCCACATCAAAGTGTTTGTCACACATGTAACATTTGTCTGCAGAATTAAACTCATCAATTTTATCTGGTGAAATTGTATCCATTGAGATTTTTCTTTTATATATTTCTGACACTTTTTCACCAATTCCCTTCAAATAGTTCAGAAGCACCTTCACAGCATCTCTACCTCTGTATGTGAATGGATGTGTTGGTAGACATGTATATTCCAGTGTTTGTTTTAAATATACACAAAAGCTCATGACCTCATGTTTGTGTGCTTCTACTGTGTATGAGGCAGCTGCATCTGGGATACAGCTTTGTACCGGCTTTAAAATACATTCAAAGTCACAGTATACTACAAAAGGCACCTTCAGTCCCCTATCCACATGTTCAAACTTCACATATGGCTTTGCATGTGGAAGATCAACTCTTACTGCTTTGTTGAGAAGACACATTTTAAAATGTTTCTCAAGTTTCATTTCCTTGGTTTCACCATGTTGGTCATCAAAATGACAAAAGCACCGTTTACATATTGATATTGCATGCTCATGTTTGGTTTTCCCACTTTGAACCAATTTCTCAAAGTTTTTAATAAATATATTGTGACTTGCCCCATCATTATTACAGATCAATAGAATATCTCTATGATCAATGAGTTCTTCATCAACAACTTTGAGTGGATAAACCTTGTGGTTTTCATCCAGCCCAAACACATTTATTGATATTTGATTTATTTTTTCAAACTTTTTTATCTCATGTAATGGAGTTGGATATGTGATGCAATCAAAGTCATATGTGTGATCAATGTTGGCATAAGATGATGCACAACAAGGATAATTTTCACCAACAAGTTTTGATAGAATGGCATATTGGAAGCATTTATTGTCATAGTTTTGCACATCAATATATGCTTTGCGACATTCAATTTCTTGAGGAAGTGGAATGTAAGTACTACCACCAAGAGGTACATACTTGTTTATTTGCAAACGAAGCCCATCAACTGCTAGGAGATGCCACCCACTTTTCTTCAGTTGTACTTCACTTAATTCAGTGTTCAATTTATCGAATCTTGAATTTAAAATATCATCCAAATCACTATCCCCAATCACTGGATGGTTTTTTGTTTTAAATGATGTATTGAGTTCTTCATCTAGTTGATTTATCATCATGCAGTCAACTAAGATGTTGAACTTCACTGTCTCACGAGTACTCAATGATGTTCTTAGCATTGCAATTATTTTTTGTTTCACTGCTTGTAGAAACTTAGGTAAGTCATGATTAATATCACATCGAATAAAATATGACTTGAGACACCCTTGAAAAGCAGTCTCATACTCATTAATACCATCTATCTTTTGGCTCAATTCTTGCCTGTTTTTGAGGAGGGAGGTTGGATCCACAAGCTTTTTCATGACGTAATAGATTGTGAATATTGGTGAAATTATACCCACAATGAGAGCATATACTACTAAAAACTTCATGGCATATATTTTCATGTCTCTTTGTACTATCAGGCCTTGAAAAAACCTTACCACATTTTCCACAGATAATATTCATTGCACTCTCAAAATCTTTATCATCCAAGAATTTAGAGCACATTATTTCATGGTGGTTCCTTGAGATTACTGAATCAAATGAATTGGCACAATAACCACAAATATGATTTACAGCCCTATTAAATTCTTCCTCACATTTTGAAGCATGTCTCTTCAAATTGAATAAACATGAGAAATCATGACCACAAAATTCACATTTCATGATGATAAGTGAATAGAATGAGATAAAGTTGAAAAGTAAATAAAGTTAGTTTATCTTTAAAAAAGCTTTTTAAAAATGAATAAAATCAACTGATATAATCAAATAGCCACTCACCAACCACTATTACCAACTAATCACAATAACTCACACACTGGAAGAAGTAGAAGTAATATCTGGATGAACACACTAAAAGAGAAGTACTCACTGTGAATGCTGCACCAAGACTGAGCCAGGAGATTTCCAACATTGTCTTGTATACTGTTGGGTCAAATCATTATCTTTGTTGCTAGGCAACAAGATAAGGGTCATGTTAATTACAAAACAAAATCTAATAATAGCCTTATCAGCATGACTTTCACAAAATCAGGTATTGGTAGGTCTGTTTTCAATCATCTTTGAAAAGTAATCTAATCACTTTGATAAGATAAGGGAGTCATTTGATTAAAAATAGCCTTATCCCATCAATTGTTATTTAATAAAACTGCATAATACTGGAAATTAATAACAAATACATGGAAACATATGATTCAACTGCAGCTAGTGTTTTCATCTCATACATAGATTGTAATAATTTGTATGGCCTGGCAATGACAAAACCACTGCCTTTTGGAGACTTCCAGTGGGTTGATCTGAGTGCAAATGATCTACTCAATGCACAAGAGGGTGATAAATATGGTTACATTGTTGAAGTTGATGTGGAATATCCAAAATCACTTCATGAAGACCATTGTGATCTGCCATTTCTACTTGAAGTGATATGTACAGGAAATAATCAAAAAAAGTTGTGTGCACATGTGAATAGCTGAAAGCAATATGTAGTTCACTACATGGCATTGAAGCAGGCAGTTGAACATGGATTAAAAATTGTGAAAATTCATCATGTGTTGAGATTCAAACAGTCACATTGGCTACAGCCATACATTGAACACAATACAAAACTCCATACTCTGTCTCAAAATGCTCTTGAAAAGGATCTTTATAAACTTTATGTTAACTCAGTGTATGGGGAAACTATGGAAAATGTTAGGAATCAAATAAACATGCAATTGGTATGTAGAGGTAGAAAGATTGAAAAAATGATCAGAAAGCCTGAGTTTATTGATAGAACCATTTATTGTGAAAATCTAGCAGCTATCCATTTACAAAAGAAAAAATTCTGTTTAATAAACCAATATATATAGGTCAAGCAGTATTAGACACTTCCAGAATGACAATGTATAGTTTTCACTATGATGTAATGCTGCCAAAATATGGTCCAAAACCCATAAAGCTTGCTTACACAGACACAGACAGTCTCCTATACAAAATTTCAACAGATGTTCTCTATGATGATATATTGAAAATGATTGAGCACTTTGACACATCAGACTACCCACAAGATCATCAATGCTATCCACTAGCAAACAAAAAAGTATTGGGCAAATTCAAAGATGAGGCCAATAGTAGGCTTATTTTGGAATTTGTTGGTCCATGTGCGAAAATGTATTCAATAAGAAAGGATGATCATGGAATGAAGAAGGCAAAAGGTATTCAATCTGCTGCATTGAAAAAGTGCATCAAGTTTGATGACTACCTTGATTGCCTCAATTTGAAGGAGGAGAGTAGGCTGATAAACACTTGTATCACATCCAAAGAACACCATGTGTACACAGTGGACATCAATAAAACAGCTTTATCATCAAGTGATGATAAGAGAACCATATTGAATGATGCTGTGTCAACAGTACCAATTGGTTATAACCCTTGAAAAGTTATACATATCACACATTTTCTTAAAACATAGTTGTATATATTTAAATATTTTGTGAATTGTAACAAATTTATTCTTCTATTCCAACCCTTTACCACTCACATCCATGAGAGCTCCAGTGGTGGATTGAGTAGTCACTGTCTCTCAATTCCCCCCTCCTCCATTATGTCCCCTCATTTCTCACAAAACAAAGTTTATTTTATTTTTCCAAGTTTTATTTTCATTTCTATGGATGCCATTGTGAATTACTATTATTTTATCCATAATTCAAATTTGAAACATTTATTATAAAAGTTATTTAAGTTTTTAAAAATATTTGTTTATATTGTTAGTCTTTATTCTTGTCTCAATTGAGGAAATTGAAAAAAAATGTGTTATTTAGAAGTATTGTTTTGTTTTAAAAGCAGAGTAAATTTTTATTTTTGTAAAAAAAAGGATATTCTCAATGAGAAAATGCTACAGTAAGTCATAATTTTGAAATTATCCTAGAAGGATTGCTAGATATTTATGAGTTTCCTTGTTTATTGTAAATATTATTATTTGAATACTCAGTTATTAATCTGATTTATTTTGTCTTGAAGAGTTGTATTTTTTTTCATTCATCTCATATTCTCATTAAGGATATCTCTTTTTATACCTCTTTGATGTTTCCCCACTTTGACAAAGTAAAGGGGCTTGAACCATTTTTACAATGGTGACCAAGAGGGAAACTTATTGTAATCAATTCAATTAGTAAGTAAAGGGGCTTGAACCATTTTTACAATGGTGACCAAGAGGGAAACATATTGTAATCAATTCAATTAGTAAGCAATAGATATAGTTTTGTAATTTGAGATATCTATGTATTAATAAAACATATACTATAGTCAGTGAATGTGTTGATTATTTCACCTTACTTACCTTATCCTACTCTATACACACATAGTGAACATTCAAAATGGAACATAATATATTAGATTAATTCATACAAATTGTGACACTATTATAAAAAGGTGGTATTAAACAAAATACTTTATTCTTTTTGGTATAGTAGGTACCAATAAAGTGGAGAGGTTAGATAATTTTTCCATCACATTATTAAAAATAGACATTGTTTAATCTATTTGAAATGGTGACCATGGTTACCACAGTCTCACCCACTTATTTATTAACACTGGCTGAATATGATGCCCACATGAGCTCTAGGCTTGTTCACAGGTAATGATGATAACAGGTGAGTGGACCTTTAGGAATTTTGTGAGCTTCAATTTTGTATGGTGTACAAATGTTTGTTCATAAGATGCATAGTTTTTGAGATATATGAGAAAAATGGTACAAACCACCCCCACCCCTTTGGCACATGGGGTAAGGATGAGGACTTTTGATATGTTAATCCTCTTACTATCCTTAGAAGAGCTGTAGAGTTAAAAAATGTGTTCCAAAACTTTCCCTCCATACCTTTATTTGAGCATTCGTTGCCTGCACTCATTCCTCAATATTTATATTTGTCAAATATTTTATTAAATGTCATTTTCAACTTGAAAAGCTGATAACCTTCCGGCAAATTTCTAAGTAAACAATTATTAGACGGGATACCTGTTGGTGGGTGGGGGGCGGCATTTGCCGATTTGCCCAGGGCACCAAAGTCCCTAGGGCCGTGCCTGAGGGAGAGACTATTACAATTGAACCAAATAAGTGATTTATGCAAATCTTCCTGCATCTTATTAAATAAACTCTCACTGTTTGCAAAACAATATGAAAAAGCAGTATCATCTGCTAATGATACAGGCGATCCATTAAAATTACCCCAGAAAAGATGGTTTATGAAGATCAGGAATAACACAAGGCCCAAAACTGAACCCTGTGGTAGTTGGTACTCCGATGCCCAAGACTTTCACATAACTTTTAGATTGCAAAGCAATCTATGATTGGCCAGCATAGCATTGCTCGAGGCAGTGCATTAACTTCTATCTGGTTGTATGACCGTCCATAAACAATGATAATGCTCTTGCATTTATTTGCATTGAGTCTCAAGCAATGTGCATTGGCCCAAATAATCAAATTCTGCAACTAACATTCATCACAGCAATAGAACCAGCAACATTGTCGGAAGGAAAGTGATTGTAACACACAAACAAGGTCATCAGCATAAATATGGTATGATATGTCATGGAAAGTAAAGGGAGATTATTCATATAAATGGAGAAGAGGAGCGGGCCAAGTATTGTTCCCTGAGGAACACTACAACATGTAACCACCCTGAAGAGAGAGAGAGAGGGTGAGTGAGAAAGAGACTAAGAATTACTGAGTGATAGAAAAGCTGACTATTCAGGTGTCCCATGTTTATTTGAATATGATTTTCAAACAAACATCATTTTAATAACTTGATGCGTGCTTGAATATTCGGATTGCAAAGACATTGAAAGAACGTATTATTTTAGAGCTTATATATTATATATAAATGTTCTTTTCTGGCCCATGTGTAGGCTAACATTGCTCTGTCAAGGCGCAATTCCTTAGCGAAGGCTTAACGACTCTAGCTCCATTGCCAGCAGCTATAACGGTCACAGTTACATTTTAATTTTATTTATGCAATTTTTCACATGAAATCACATGTTGAGAGCAAAACTCTAGTGATGTATAAAACGTCACCTTAATTTGAAAGAACTTATGATTTGTATTTATGTATTTATAAATAAATAAATAAATTCTTATTATCATTAAGCAACATTGGCAATAGACAAAGTCAAAACTATACTAACATTATACAAGTCAGAAGGTTATAAGTTAATGTAATTGAAAGTATATATGATATACATATATAAACACATAAACATAACTACATCTAAAGTAAGCCAAGAAGAATTCAAATATTCATCACTATACAAACAACAAGAATGAAAAGCTTTAAGCAATCAAGGAATCAAACCTCATATATGCAGTAGAACTCCAATAATCTGAACTCCGACTACCTGAATCGCCAATTATTGAATCACTTTCAGAAAAAATTTGTCCGAAAAAAGTCTAAATTGACGGAGATGTTTAAAAAACTGTGATTTTTATTTCTAAACTTGTACATAAGTACATTTTATTTATATTTAAAACATGTGAAAATATCATGCTTATTTCATTTAATTCAATAAAAAAATAGTGCAATATCAAAATGTAGCTTTTTCCTCTCCAATGGTAATTTTTTTAAAAAATCTCCAATTATCCGAATATTTGATTATCCGAATGGGTCCCGGTCCCCATTAATTTGGATAATTGGAGTTCTACTGTATTGCAAAGGCTACAGCTGCTAGCGAGTCGACGCTAAGGAAAAGGAATTACAACTTAACAGTTTTATTTTGGTCCATGTATAATATTTATGTTTAACAGTAGAATTTATTCAATTTCAATATCATAATATTCTTGTTTGCAATTTAATTTGAACAGCAAATTACTTTACAGTGTTCAACTGTATACCTTGCTATGCAACATTACAAATCATCCTATTACATGGTTATTGGTAAATCAAGTCATCTAAAATCTTATGAAAACATCATGATGACTCTTCTAAAGTTTGAAACTAATAATTATTAGGGCTTCAATTTATTTTTTCATTTCACTTACTTGATTTTGTGTGTATTTTTAAATGAAAACATGCGGTGGAGTAATTTCTAATAATGATGATGATGGTATTACTGTCTGTGTTTTCTCGAAATTGAAATTCATGTAATTTTATTGATATAAGTCAACTTTTTTCCAATTTATTAGAATTAAGATAGGAGAATCAGCCTTTTCCATGTCAATAATTTATATTAACAATACAGTACTTATATAGTGAGGTACATATCATAATGACAGTATTTGATCAACTTTGGTTTTGCTATCCTTGTCTATCATTCGACAAAGCCGGTGGTACTATCATTTTCTAGGTCCACAATGATGACAATTATGTTTTTGACAGTGTAGAAATATAATTATTTAATGCAGAGGATCAGCATCGCTATTCTTCTATCTTTATTCACTGCCATTATAAGGTGGACCACACTATAGTCATAGTTACTTAACAATCTATTCATGCAATTGACATTACTCCATGTTTTTAAAATTACTCCAATTTAATGTTTGTTAAGTTCTTCACATCATTCTGGTTTCAAATAACTTAGACTGAAATATGGTACTATAATTATCTTAATATCTTATAACCAAGTCTCTAATTGAGAAATAACTGAATATTTAGTAATTCTGATAAAAATAAGGATTTTTGCAAACGTGCACTACATGATTCAAAGAAAACTGGTGATTGAATCGAGTCAATGCAATGATTGAAAAAATGAAGGTGAGTGAAGCGAGCCTGCTGATCCTATTTTTGGATGATCCAGCCGGGGGTCCAGGGGTGCCCCCTGGTTAAACGGATATTTATTGAAAAATCATGTCAAGGATTGGGAGGGGAAGAACATGCTCCATCCAAACCAGATTCTTCTCCAAATTCCGATTTAGCAGTCTGTTTACTTATCATCACAAAGACTCTTAGTCCAAAATTGTAATTTTGAACTTGAGTTTTGTATTCAATGTGAATAAATCAATAGAATTATCAATAACTAGCTGGCAGGCTCTCTTCACTCGCCTTATCCGTTTAACCAGGGGTAAACCCTCTAAAAACGCTGGAGAACGCTTGGAAAATGCTGTAAATGCACCTGTATTAAGGTAATTCTGAAAGCCCCTCAAGACAACATTTCTAGACCCTTGCTCTTCTTCTGTACTAAATTTGAACATGATCTGTTCATTAGTTTTTGAGAAGATGTAGAAAACGCTCAATAACCTGGTTAAACGGATATTTATTGAAAAATCATGTCAAGGATTGGGAGGGGAAGAACATGCTCCATCCAAACCAGATTCTTCTCCAAATTCCGATTTAGCAGTCTGTTTACTTTTCATCACAAAGACTCTTAGTCCAAAATTGTAATTTTGAACTTGAGTTTTGTATTCAATGTAAATAAATCAATAGAATTATCAATAACTAGCTGGCAGGCTCTCTTCACTCGCCTTATCCGTTTAACCAGGGGTAAACCCTCTAAAAACGCTGGAGAACGCTTGGAAAATGCTGTAAATGCACCTGTATTAAGGTAATTCTGAAAGCCCCTCAAGACAACATTTCTAGACCCTTGCTCTACTTCTGTACTAAATTTGAACATGATCTGTTCATTAGTTCTTGAGAAGATGTAGAAAACGCTCAATAACCGACGATCTTGGGCGGAGCTTGAGCATTATTATACAACCTCCCAAAACAACACTTTTCTACAACTGCACGTGAAAAAAGATTTACATACTCAATTCTCCTCATAAAACAGCTTATTTCTGAGGAGAATCTACTTTTTCGCTCACTAACCATCTGTGTACACGCAGTAGATTTTCTTTATGCTTGCTAATCATTCGCACATGCACAGAAGAGTTTCTTTATGCTCGCTAATCAGCTGATGATAAGCAGCTTGCCAAAAGTAGGTCAGATCTTAACCTAAAAAGTCGGTAATAGGCGATGTAAGTGATGATGTAAGCTGTTGCTACGCCACCATTTTGGTTCCTAAACAAACCGGTGCTATGGAGAGAGAGCATGTTATTCAAATGGGACTAGAACATCACCTTACATTTACGAGTATATCAATGAAATAATAGATTTCTAAGAGTTGAGAATATTTTTTTTCAAGTTCTACACACTCGAATCAACTCTCAGTATTTATTCAGATCAAATAATTTTTTTTGGGACAGCCAAAGCAGAAAGTCTCACGAAGTAGAGCTTATAGTACCATGTCTGTAGTCTGCTATGGAAAACCTACCTGTAGAGAAAGTTGAAGTGCACTTTGAATTATTACCTAGAATTTCATTAGATTGTTATAAAGTTGTAATTTGAAAATTCATATGAATATATTCTGTTTTCATATTGTTTAGTGTAACTGTTAGAGTAGACTAAAGCTTAAATTTATAGGTTAGGTGTTTTGGTTTAGCCTAGGTACTTACTTATAAGTTTGGTGTTGAGGTTTTCTGAAGTATATAATATTGTTTTCAATTTACGTGAAATAGTAAGATATTGAATGAACTCGACACAGTAAAAAGATGTAGATGCTGGGACCACTAATCATGTTGTATACTTCCTACATTCTAACTAAACGGTGATGATGTTTACAAGAATTTAAAAGGGGTAAGTGAACATGTAAAGTAAAGCAAATAATTATGTATTTTATGTGCTACATTCACTGTAAACATAATTGTATTATTGTATTAATAATTTCACCAATGTAGTTATTCTAGATAAATTTGATTTTTATTAACAATAACATAACCTAAAAATGTAGTACAGAACTTATAGAGGCGAGCTAGACCTTGGGATTTTCAGGAAATCTAAAATAAAATGGTATGTAGCCTGCCTTTTCACTGTAATGTTTAGAGTCAGGAACAAAGAAAATGTTCGTTTGCTTCAAACCATTTTCATTTGTCATCGAAATGAGACTGTATACATTTTCAAATAAACATTTCTAATGTGAAACAGCAGACTGTAAAACTTCCAGCATATGCTGTGAAAGTAAACTCATATTGAAAACAAAATAATAATTAAAAATTTCATGTAAGAATTCATGTGGCACTTTAACTTTCTCTTCAACAAGGCTTACCAAAGCAGCCTACATACATAGTACTATGCACTACTTTGTGAGACTTTCTGCTTTGGCTGTCCCAACAAAATTTATTCAATCTGAATAAATACAGGAAATTGATGATTTGAGTGTGAAAAACCAAAAAAAATATTCTCAACTCTTAGAAATCTATTATTTCATTGATATACTCGTAAATGTAAGGTGATGTTTTAGTCCCATTTGAATAACATGCTCTCTCTCCATAGCAACGGTTTGTTTAGAAACCAAAATGGCGGTGTAGCAATGGCTTACGTCACACTTACATCGCCCATTGTATGGTTTACCGGTTCTGCAGCCATGATGGATAATTGATATCAGTGAAGACGAATTATTATTAACTCTGCCAGATATAAGTAATTTAACAGGTTTGTGCAGTTGTAGAAGAAATTTTGTATGTAATTCGAGCATAATGCTTCTTTATCGTTCTTGCAAAATTATAGCGTCATGTGATAATTGTTTTGTGCGAGCAATAAAGTCACGCATTATGCTCTTAATACATAAATAGCTATTTCATACCTCAGCTGAGCCTATGTACCAAAAATGCTACCATAAAACCGCTGGAAAAACTCAGATTTTTGGTTTATCTTTGGAATTTCTTTCAAATCCGTTCTTAGAGCGCCTCTAGATGGCCAACTGAACAAACCTGCCAAATTGGAACATATTTGGTCCAATAGATTTCAAATTCTGTTGATTGTAAATGAATCAATGCCATTTTGCTTTTATATATATCGATAGACATTCACTGATATTTGAAAGGTACCTACCTATACAGATTGTTTATATTGCAGATGATGCCTACATGAGATTTTTGCTAGTGTGTGGCTAATGGAAAATGTTAGATAAATGAAAAGACTTGGTAGGCTTTTCTCCAACCACAGATCTATTAAAAAATGAGATATTGGTTTCGGTTTTTACACTATACCAATATCTGTTGGACTCTTGATAATGGTGTAACATCTGAAGCCGGTATTTGATTTTCTAATAAATCTGTGGTTGGACAACTTCTAGTATTTTAATTCATTGTGTATGACTACCACAATATCACCTTCACAACTACTCAGGGTTAGGGTATGAAGGTTATTTTATGAGATGACGTATGAGGGATTGGAAATCACAACCAGGTAGCGCCAGCAGACTGATGAGTTTATTATGTAACCCCATACTATATACGTTTACAGTAGTTATTATTTAATACTTCTTCTGTGTACAGTTTAATACTTTTTCTAGTAGAAGGTTAATGGAGAGGATACCCTTGGATATCCATTCCAAGAATGGACGTTTATATGTTGAAGTTCTCCCATTTTATGAAAATACAACACCATATTATAATTCAAATATATTCAATTTTGAAGTTGATACTTAATTTAATAAAGTGGTTGTAGATTGTTGAGTCACAAGAAAAAGATCACGATTACTTCTATAAATCTATAGTAAATGGATCTGCATAAATTAATCTAATTCATCTTTCCAGGTTGAATTCCGTAGATCAGAAGTATTTCTGATTGAATTGATGGAGAGCGTGTGTGATAAAATGGAAGATTATGTGAAAGCAAAACACAAAACAACAGGAGAAATTGTTATTTTTCCTTTAACACTGGAAGGCAACAAGATGAATCCTATCATATCTGAAGTTGATATCATTCAAGATCCTGGCCTCAATAAGAATATCAAGTTATATGTGAGTGAAATATGTGCTGCATGAAATTAACTTTAATATTACTGATTCTTCTATTTCACTAATCTTGGCTCCATGAACATTTCTATAAAAAACAAGGATTTTTATGAAAAAAAAAATTGAAAAATGCTTGAGTTTCAGTACTAAATTAGTTGAACTAATCAAGGTTTTTATTCCATTAACTTTCATTGCCCCTATATTTTAAATTTTGTTAAAATTTGGCCTAAATTAAATTACCCCTTAATAATCCAACATTAACATTTTTATTTACAAAATATGACAATAATCAAATTAGTCAGTTCATATTAAGCTGATTAAAGGTGTACATTTTTCATTCCATATTTTCATTTGGGAACAAACAGGTTGATTCAAAACAAATATCATTCTCTATAATATTAAAAGATCTTGGTGTATTTTTTCTATGGATTTTTTTCTCATTTTTCAGCTATAAAATGAGCCTCCAAGAGATTGCCATCAAGTTTTTAACCTCATTGTATTAAAAGTGAAACATTTTCAAATAAACCGTAGCACATTCAAGAAATTATTAGTTCCATTGTGTCAAAAAATTTTCAAGTACCTGTGCAAAAGATTTGAGAGATAGAAATATATCACTTACTCAAAAACAATGCGAATTCAAATTTTATCACAGACTACACAAATCACTTCCCAATACAATCAATTATATGAAGAATAATAAAATATGTGTCTAAATATATTTCCATTTTTTTATGCAAGAATTAATATTCGTGTGTTTTTTCAGTGTGAAGAAATTGTTGAGACCTATGATGAGGAGGTAATAAATGTATTCAAAATCGAAAATGATATCTTTGTCAACGAATTTTGTTCAGTATCAACAAGTCTCTGTCAATCAGCTGGAAACGAGAAAGAAGAACTTTGACTTCAAGTCTGTGACTAAGAATAGAAGCACTGAAACCCTCATGCTAGAGGAATGTTCTACGGTTTTGGTTTTTAGACAGAATAATTATAAATCTATTATATTAGAGTACTCTAAGTTATGTAAAATTAGAATTTTGTTTTTAAAATTGCATCTATTGAATTAATTCAATAAACTGAACTTATAACATTTTTGTGAAGAATACTAACTGAATTTTACATTTTTGCGAATTATGCCCACACAAGCTTGAGACTGTAGTTACATAAATTAAACTCTTGATATTTCAAAGTATTCCAAATATAAGAATTCCATTCTTTGTATAAGTATTCCAAGTCATGCTATAATGCCATTTTGAAGTTTGTGATACGGTATTAATAGATGATATGATTATTGATTAAAGTATAATTTATGGGTCCAGATAATAACCTGAAACAACTGTATATTTGGATAGTGATGACAATAATTATCAATTACAATCTAATATAGATCTATTCTCATGTAAGAAATAATAGTTGTCGTTGAATGTAATCGATCGATGGAATTAGGCTTGGTACATTAAAAATGTTGTGAAATATTTAATGTAGATAATAATGTGAAAACTGATTTTAATATTTTCTGAACGTCGATTTGTGCCTAATAAAAGATAATTTGATTGACCAAATGTTTCTAATATAAATATAATGAATAATCGGCAAAACTACCTACAATCCTGCATGCCTAATCTTTAACTGTATCTTTAACTGGCCCAAGTGCTGAGGTACAAAAATGATTTTAACACTCACCGAAAGCAATGCTTGAGCAGTCTCTGCTGGATCTGTAGCTGCAGTTGGGTCGACTGGAACTCGAGGATTGAAGGAATCCATTTAAAACGAAAGACGAAGAGGATTATTGAAGGAATCCATATAAAATGGAAGACAAACTGCATGGATGCATACGCGTGATCCGACTTGCATGGAAACAGAACAAGATGGAGAACACAAAGCACACACAGGAAACAATCTGGGGGATTGTGGGTAATCCCGGTGGCCGGTATCAGCGCGCGCATCTGTGTTTTCTGGATTCACTCGAAGAAGCTTATTGTGGGTCTGGTTGTGTGTTTGAATTCTAGACTTGGCCGTTTTGGGCTGTGCCTGTTAGTCCTTCCCCAATCATTTCAAAGAATTAAGTTTTGTTTATCAATGAATAAATAACGAGCAAAGCTCGGTGCCCCGATATTTGATATTAATAGATAGAATTTACAAAATGTACTTGTACAGATGATATCTTTATTCCTAAAACCAAACCATTTAAAGATACATTTTGTTCAACTTGTGTTATTTACTCCTGTAATGTTAAAAAGTAAATACTACCAACAACACAACATCAGTGACAACCTGTTCCAATTTATGATAAATATCGGGGCACTGAGCTTCGCTCTGGAGTACCTACAAAAGCATATGAAAATTATCATGAAAGAAGAAATTATAATAAATATTCATAGTTCATACAGAATGGTTCTATCTAATCACAGTGAATTGAGATTAATTTGCAGAGGAATGCAAAAATTTCTCTCACAAAAGAATGTTAAATTTTCATCCTGATTAATTTCACGTGAACCAAATCACAGAAGACCATCTCAAAAAGATAGCTTATCGGATTGGTTCTACTGGAATTAATCAGGATTAAAATTTAACCCGCTTTTCAACAACTGCCACTAAGTACCTCATTGAATTAGGTACAAAAGTTCAGCATACATACATACATACATACATACATACATACATACATACATACTACATACATACATACATACATACACATACATACATACATACATACATACATAATACATACATACATACATACATACATACATACATACATACATACATACAACATACATACATACATACATACATACATACATACATACATACATACATACATACATACATACATACATACATACATACATAATACATACATACATACATACATACATACATACATACATACATACATACATACATACATACATACATACATACATACATACATACATACATACATACATACATATCCAGGTCCCGTTCCAGCTAGTGCCGGGTCTGGGTGTTTACAATGCCTCTCCATCTTGTTCGGTCCTCCCACCATCGCTCGTCCTCCACCTGCCGCCATCAGTGTCCTCTCTTCTCCACTTCGTTGGCCACTGAGTCTGTCCATTGTCGTCGCGGTCGTCCTCTTGGTCTCCTCCCTTCAATCCTCATCTCCTCCATTCTCCTTGGCAGCCGATCTTCTCTCATTCTCTTCATGTGCCCAAACCAGCATAGTCTCATACTTTCAACTTTTTCCCTTATACTCCCCATGTTCAATTCTCTTCTTATATCCTCATTTCTAACTCTGTCTCTTCGTGTCTTCCCCTTTATTGCCCTGAGGAACCCCATTTCTCCTGCCTGTATTTGACTCCACTCTCTTTCCGTCATTGTCCATGTCTCGGCTCCGTATAATATGATGGGTACATAATACATCTTGTACATCATAATCTTTGCCTTTTCTGGTACTTTTCCATCCCAAATCAAATGTTTCACTGTTTGGTAGAAATTCCCCCCTTTTTGTAATCTTCTAGTTATCTTGTGGTTTATTCTCCCATCATCTGCAATTTCACTGCTCAAGTACCTGAAACTTCCAACATTTTTCAGGGGTTCTCCATTCAATCTGATATCTCCGGCAAAATTGTCATCCCTTCCAAAAACCATTACTTCACTCTTTTCCCTGCTTATTTTCAGACCATATTTCTCCATAACCCTGCTCCAAGCATCCAACTGCATCTGTACATCCCCAACTGTTTCTCCCCAAATCATCATATCATCCGCAAATATCATTTTCTTATCCCTTTCTCCTACTTCCTCTCTCACTTGTCTATTCATTCATTCCATAACTACATTGAACAAGGCTAGTGATAGAATACTTCCCTGTTCTAGCCCATTCCTTACTTCAAACTTGTCTGTACAACCACTTTGTGTTCTTACTCTGCACTTATATCCCCTATACATCTCCTTTATTATGCCAATATGTTCTTTCTCAATCCCAAAATTTTCCATTTCCTGCCACAAACCTTGCCTATCCACTGAATCATAAGCTTTCTCTATGTCTATAAATAGCATCACAATCTTCTTATTATATTCCCAGCTCTTTTCCATCAGTTGTCTTATGGAGAATATAAGATCTACTGTACTGCGGCCTGGTCGAAAACCATATTGTTCCTCACTTTGTTCAAGCTCGATTTTTGGGCTGATTCTGTTTAGTAATATTCTTTCGAAGATTCTCGCACAGTGGCTCATCAAGGTGATTCCCCTATAATTTTTACAATTCTTCTTACTTCCTTTTTTAAACAAGGGAATTATTTCTCCTTTCTTCCAGTCCTCTGGGATTACTTTGTTTTTCCAGATCATCTCTCAATTTATTTACAAAACCTTCCCATGCATTTTCTTTTTCTTCTTCAATAACTTTTTTACACTTTCTCTTTTCATTATTATATGCATCTCTGTCCTCCTCTGTCTTGGTTCTCCACCATTTTCTCCAGGCTGTGTTCTTATTTTTGACAGCCTCAATCGTACATGCATTCCACCATACCGTTTCCTTATCTTTAATTTTCCCGGATGTCCTGCCACATACTTTCTCCACTGTATTTACCAAAGCTTGTTTGAATTGCATCCACTCCTCCTCCACTTCTCCATTCTCACTCCTGGGCATTTCTATTGCTATCAACCGTCTGTATTCTTCAGCTCTATCCCTGTCCTTCAACTTCCATTCCCTTATTCTACATTGTCTTTTCTGCTGTTTTGGTCTTTCCATTTCGTTGCATTTCCACTGTGCCACAAGCAATCTGTGGCCGCCATCCATGCTCACACTTGGTATCACTTTAACATTTGTTAAATTTCTCCCCCATTCCCGGTCCACTAGGAAATAGTCAACTTCACTCTTATTTCTTCCATCCCAGCTAAAAGTTCAACTAAAAGTTTAACAGCTGAGTCATAATCTTGTCCCAGTCCCACACACATGCACTCGCTCACTCACTTCCATCATCAACAGACAACGAAATTATCAGCTGTTTTTCCAAGGATGAATAAATTCTTCCAATGTCCTTTAGCGAGTTTCCCCAGGGATGAGAGCTAGTGCAATCGAATTCTTATACTATAAACCTACTATGTTCTGAATTTTGTGAGAATCGTTAGAGCCATTTTCGAGATCCAGTGAAATACAAACATAATTATAAACATTTAAACATCTAAACATCTGAACAGAAATTGCTCATTTAATAGTATAGGATTTAGAATACCTAAACTTGCCGACATTATATATTGTATGAATAAAATCGTTCCAAATTTGTATGAATGTTCACCAAAATTGCTATGCAATATTCTTTTGCAATAAAAGAATATCAATGATATTGTTATTCAACTTTTTATAAGTAACCTTAACATTTAATAAGCGAAGCCTCCCTTACTTATCTTTTAATATCCTATTAAAATGTTTGTCATGTAGTAATGTAGTACTTTTTAGTCCTCCCAAACAAGAACGGGTGCACTTCTAGTCTCAAAAATATATCAAAAAGATACTTTATTTCTATTTTAAAAGAGATAAGAAACGATGGTAGGATTTTTAAAGGTAATTGCTACTCTGTTGCGGTAAGAGACTTGATAGAAAAAAGAAGAAGAACAAGAAGATCATAGCAATCAACAAGAAATCCAAGAATTAAAACAGAACTTGATAGAATTACTAATGAACTGAGGAAGATGATACAGGATGTAAAACAACATGATATCAATAAATACTTAGAAGAGTTAACCAATGAATCTACTACTAATTTCTCATTATGGAAATCAACCAGGAAACTGAAGAGATCTCTTGAACAAGTTACACCAATAAGGAAGAATTTAAGATTGCTGGGCAAGGAGCAATAGATAGAAAGCCGATTTGTTTGCTGATCATCTAGAAAAGGTTTTCTCACCCCATGAGGAAACAATAAATTATAGAAGAGAATCCTCATCAGCTCGACTGGGGCTGACTAGTAGAGGGAAACTGACATTTAAGATGGGCTTTTCTGCTCCAAAACCCCCTCCCCCCTCATCCATCCCGCCTCCCCTTCCCCCCGCCTGTCGGGTGGGGGGTGTTCTGAAAATAGATTTCCCCTTCCCCTTGCCCAGTGGTGGTGAGGGGGATGAAAAGAGAGAGATATATCTTTCTCTCTCCCCTTCCCCTTGTCCAGTGGTGGTGAGAGGGTTGAAAAGAGAGAGATATATCTTTCTCTCTCCCCTTCCCCTTGCCCAGGGAAAAAAAATTTCCCTTTTTGGAGGAAAAATTCCCTCTCTATACTGACAGATTAAAGTGAATCCATATTTCTACATCTAATGCTATACTGTCAAATTAAAGTGAATGCTAGATGAGGGAAAAAAATCTCTTTGAGAGGGAAAAATTCCCTTGGTGACAGATTAAAGTGAATCCATATTGCTATACTGTCAAATTAAAGTGAATGCATATTTCTACATCTAATGCTATACTGACAGATTGAAGTGAATCCATATTGCTATACTGACAAATTAAAGTGAATGCTAGATGAGGGAAAAAATCTCTTTGAGAGGGAAAAAGTGAATCCATATTGCTATACTGACAAATTGAGGTGAATGCTAGATGAGGGAAAAAATCTCTTTGAGAGGGAAAAATTCTCTACTGTCAAATTAAAGTGAATCCATATTTCTACATCTAATGCATGTGCGGTGACTCCTCACCCTCTCCCCCGTCTAGACAAATGACACGTGCGCTCTGCTCTCTGCTAGGTTCCTCTAGAATAACTCCTGCATCGAAAACCGTTACATTCCATTACATGAAAAAATGTCTAAATCGATTTATCATCTGTGACAAGTGTTTAGCCGTTAAAGTTACTTCACTCTCTCTCATAATATCTCATCCTTTTACAAGATTTATGTAGAAAACCGATATAGTCAAAAATGTCTAGGGTGAAATTTGAAACTGCAGGTGTTTAAATACTTCACTCTCTCTCACACAAGTGTTTATGCAATCAATCATGGTCAAAAATGTGTAGACTGAAATTTGAAACAACATGTGTCAAAGTTCACTCTCTCTCACGCAAGTGTTTATGCAATCAATCATAGTCAAAAAATGTCTAGGGTGAAATTTGAAGCAGGAGGTCTGTACTTCACTCTCTCTAATAATATGACATCCTTTTACAAGATTTATGTAGAAAACCGATATAGTCAAAAATGTCTAGGCTGAAATTTGAAACTGCAGGTGTTTAAATACTTCACTCTCTCTCACACAAGTGTTTATGCAATCAATCATGCTCAAAAATGTCTAGACTGAAATTTGAAACAACATGTGTTAAAGTTCACTCTCTCTCACACAACTGTTTACAAGATTTTATGTTTTCGGAGCCAATATAAAGTCTTTATATTTGACTAAATCCATTTTTTCTGTAATAATTTGCACTACCTGATTTTCGGAAAGGTTGTGTTCCTTGGCCTCAATCCAGTTCATGTGAAAACTTACCTGGGCATATTTGGATACAATGTCCAGGGCCACTCTGTGGATGAATAAATTTAAATAGTCAATGAATGGAGCCGAACATTGCAGTCTCATGACAGTACCCTCTTCCGAATTTTTAATTCCCTCAGCTATTTCATCACGAACGCTTTTCACAGTGACTCCCATCTCGTTTTTCTTAATAAAATCTCCTATATCATTTTTAGTTGCGTACTTTTCTGCAATTTGCTTAATTAGAATAGCAATAGCATCTTTTGTAATGAACTGTTCAATACCTTCCATAATATTAGCTTTTATTGCACTCGCCATTTCAGATAATCGTTTTTCAAACTCTTCCTTTGTTAATGAAGAACTAATCAATTTCTGCAAAGCAGATTCTAAATATTGCTTATCAATTGACGATGGCTGTGTTTCATTTACTTTAGTAAAAATTTCTGTACTAAGTTGTTTTAATTTAGTATTGAGATAGTTTCTGTCCAGCACCTCCAAATTCTTAATTTTATCTGATACGGCTTTTAATTTCTCATCTAAATAAGCTTTATCAACTTTATCGTTGTTAATACTGAGCAACTGAGATGAAAAGCTGTCTGTTAAAGTTTTCACTTCTCCTAGAGCGGATTCTAAATTTAGAGTTCTCTCTGCAATAGCTTTATCGATATTAGCACTGAAATTTTGTAATGTACTTGGAATATGTTCTCTTTCAATTATGCTCACTCCAATATTCTTTGTATTTTCCGAAACGAGTTTGGTTATTTGCGAATCTAAATAAAATTTCACAGCTTCGCTGATTCCTTGTTGATTTATCAATTCGATTATCTTCTGTGTTATCGAGTCAATATCACACGTAAGATTAGCAACAGCTCCGCTAGCACTAGCCGTATCAATTCGACCGAATCGATGTAGAGTCATCGTAACACTAAACAATTAATTTTGCTTCTTTTAGCTCTTCAATTATAGACGCGATCTCAATATCATGCCCGGTGTTGCCAGTAGCTTTTGAGGAATAGAGTAAATTTAATCTTTCCACTAATTCGTCAAAATTATCAAAGTATTGATAAATTCTATCATGAGAATTTTTTTTTGCAAATTTCAATAAACCCCACCCCTTCTTTTTACAAATTTTTTTACTGGGAAATAACTTTTGAATCATTTGTGATTTAATTCCCTGATTTCGTTTAACATAGCCTCTTCGATCTAAATGTATGCCTGTAAGTGTTAAGATTTTTTTATACTTATACAGATCTCTCTGATTATAAAGATTTGAGTTTGGTCTCGCACTGAATAATAACTCAAGTAGACCATGTGTTAAACGAAATCTTTAATTATTAATATCTATATAACCGTTATCGAATATTACTTGCTGATTTCCAATATAATACACGTCATCTTTAGAATTATATGAAATTCCATAACTGATTGAATTATTCAATTTTTCCGCATGAAACGGTTTTAGATATTGTGACAGCACATCATCGTTTCTGCTAGAACCAAGTAAATTGTTTTCAAATTTAGTTGAGCTTAAAAAATTGTCTGTTGAACTCTCATAACTCTGTTCATCCCCCTCCTCATTATCATCAAATTCCATACTCTCCTCTTTTACTTCTTCCTTTTTTGGTTTTACACCAGAGTGTGAGAATTTGTTTTTTCCCAGTTCAATTATGGGCTCTATCAACGGCGAGAGCGTTTTCCTATTGTATTCCTCCGATCGTTTTTCAAAATTGACTAAGCTTTTATGCTTCTCTCTAATTACTTTTCTCAATTTCTTAATTTTTTGATTAAACCAACGTTCTTTCTATTCAGTTTTCTGCTGCTGTATGACAACATGACTGCACAAAGAATTAATCTCTACTGAACGGTAAGAAACGTATCGAGCGAATCTCGGTATTTGCCGCTATTAATTCCACACTCACTCATAATAGTTACAAAATTATGAGGTTTACGATTCCAAACTTTATGACAAAGTTTAACGAAATCTTTATAAGAAATATCTCCTCCAACATGATCTTTGTGAATTAATTTCAGACTCAATAAATCTACCTTGAAGATTATAATCATATTCGCATTGTCCCTAGTGAAATGTTTCTGTGTAGCTCCATAACTCTGAATTAAATATGCAGTGTCAATATTACGATGTCGTCCCATGGTAAAATATTCTCTTATTTGAGGTACGTGATTAAGTTGGAAGTTGTCGAATATGACAAGAGAAAATTGTTGAATTTTGTACGGGTGAGGTATAGATTCCGAATTGCTGTTTGTATGAAATTCAATACCCTTCATTTTTGAAAAGACTTTTCTCAAAAACAAGTACTTATCTTGATACTCGATCTTCGTGTGCAAGTATATAGTTTTAAATCTCAACCCATTCTTTGAAAAAATTAAATTAAATAGCAAATTGGTCTTGCCACAGCCTGAAGAGCCTATTATAAGGATCCTTGCATTATGTGGTAAAAACTTACCATTTTTACATCATGTTGGCATTTCTTTCTCTCTTATAACATTATCGAAATTTACTATCGGAATCATGTTAGTCACGTGTACAGCATGTGATCTGATAAGGAACTGATAAGTTATCAGAGAGGAGGGCGAGTCACCACATGGCTAGACAGAGGCTCCCTCCCACTGATAGAAGTTTCTCACTTCAACTGGCCCTCTCTTTCCCGCACCCTCTTCACGAGAATGCATCTGTTGCTTGAGCCTTAGCAAATTACGAAACTTCAGATTGAAATGAAAAGCAATGTTTGATGAGGAGCTATTATATTTTCAACGAATGTACATCATGATATTTACACTGAATGGAATGTATTTACAATAGATTATTTACAATAAATGTACATGATATTTACAATAGATTACAAAAGATCATTTTTCATCTAATAGTTGATCTTTACTAATATAACTAGGTGTTGAAAACCCAATTTCATTTCACTAGCAATCCTTTTTTATCACGTTTTAATATTTTTTTCAATCAAATACACTTGTCTCTCCGATTCGTTTAATTGTGTTTTTTTAATTTCTTCTGCATAAAACCTACCACTAATTACTTCTCCATTTAGATCTCGCAAGCTATACGTTACAGGTTGAGAAGGAAATATAGAATGAATTACAAAATACTCTGCGCTCCAGTTTATGTTATAAGATTTATCGAAAAGAACCCTTTTCTTTGAGATTCGTACAACATCTCCTAGCTTAAATTTCGGTTTTGAATTTTTCTATTTATATTGTCTATTGAATGCAGAATTCAAAGACATTAAAACATGATTATGATCTTTTTTCCCAACATCTTTAGGTTTCATTCTAATGGATGAATGCATTGTTGCATTATAATCACAAACTAAACTGTCTAGTTGCGATATCTAGTTTTTGGTTCCATGTTCAGTTAAATATCTATAAATTTTTGCTTTAAGTGTTCTATTAAACCTTTCAACTATGGAGGCTTTCTTATCGGTAAAAACATGATAATGTTTAATACTATATCTATCTAATAACGCTCTAACTTTTGAATTAAAGAATTCTGTTCCCTGATCTGTTTGGAACAGCTTAACTCCCTTATTTTTAGAAATAATTGGTTCGAGAGCGTTAAATACAGATTGGCTTGCCTTGTCTTTTAATGGTACACAATATGCAAATTTTGAAAAACAATTAATAACAGCTAAGATATATTTGTAACCCTTATTAAAACGCGATAAACTCGTCATCTCAATGAGATCTGCTTGAAGCAAGTCTTTTTCACTTTTCAACTCATATTTGCGAGTGGGATAGTTCACACGCGGCACGCTATGAAGCTCTAAAGCTAGCTTAGATCTAATAATATTCATGATATTTACAACAGTCAAATCAGTGGTGTTGGATGATTGTCACGGGACATACTGAGCAATCAGTTAGAGTGTTGTGGGCACTCTATAATGTCCAAATGGGAGAGTATCAACACCATTCTCAGCAATGTACCTCTTATCATCATAAGGACTCAAACAGATTTTTGCACATTCAACCTGATACATGGTGTGATTATAGGATCCTAACATATTAAATTTTTCAATGTGTTCACTACGTTCAAACAATGATTTCTTATATAAATTAAAATTAAGTTTTCTACATTTCACTCCGCTCTGTACACCCTTTGCTATACATGTATTTACAGGTTCTTCATTCTCGTTACATACTAAAAATGAGTAAAGTTTGGATCGAAGTCCAAGAAATCTATGGACAGGTTTTGAGGCAGTCTCATCCTTGAACTTTCCTACAACTTTATTTCTCTCCATTGAAAAGCAAGGGTGGGAAGGTGGATAGTTAGAAGTATCAAAAAGGGTCAAATTTTCTCTAATCAACTGATACACATCTTCGACTTTTAGGATTAGAAGAAAACTGTCGGTATCAGTCATACAGAGTTCTATACAATCCCACAGTATAATTTTTTGTAATTTGCAATAGAAAAAATCGTACATATGGAATTTACTCAACTCCAGTACGGAAAAGCCGGAATAGACAGGCTTGTTCATTTCAAGTTCCAACTTGCGAGAGAAAACCGCGATCACGTTCGGACTAATTATTTGCCAGCGTTTACATAGTGGATTTGAAATGTACTTATCTAACCGTTTTTCATGCGTGATAATTTTAACATTCATTTGCTTACGAGAAGATTGAATAGTTTTTCCAAATATCAAGTTACAACAGGCCTTAAAGAAGGATATTTCAAATTTATTTTTTGCGTTCTGTCTATTCCGGATATTGAACTCGATGTAGCTTTTCAGCCAGGGAGATTGGGAAAAGCTAATGACGCGATGCACTTTCAATAATTTCAAACTGAGCTGAAGGTAGAGCTTTAAATTGACATAGTGAACAATGTACTTTTCACGGTCGAAAAGTGTGTTCATGAGCTTTTTGGTTCCAGTTTGACCGTTCTCATTTGTTTGGTAGTTCGACAGCAATTCGCGCGGCGGCGTTTGGTGGAGAGGTGCGAGTGGGAAGCTGCCGTGCTTATCATGTAACTCTTGAGGGTACTTGAGATCACATTCCATTATATATCCGGTTTCTGAATTGCTGTCCAAATTCGCGAAATCAAGCTTGGAAATTTCTTCCTCTGAGAGGAATTTGAAATTTCCAACAGGTAAGCTTCGGCTCATAGCTTCCGAGTATAAACTGTTTGCATCGATATAAAGGAGATAATTAGATGGTTTTGAAGGATCGTATGTTTCGGGTAGATGTTTGTTATTTGCTTCACAATAACGTTTACCGATAAATGACACCCCACCCCTCATCCCTGCCTCAAACATAAGATGCATGTCAGGATAAGTAATCAATTCTAGTTCGACTTTAGTGTGTTTCAGCATGCAATTCCAGGTGAAGTGCGCGAGAGAAACAAAATGGGTCACATCGAGGCCGTATGAGCTAAAAAGCGTAGACCTCATGGATTCAAAAACTACCGCTAATAGCATTACATCCAAACATAAATAAAAATCATGATATTCACCCAGATTTTTCAGCTTGAATGTTGAGAACACTCTTTGCGCATGCTCATATTCTTCGCGAGACAGAGGTGTATCAGTTAAATCATTATGAAAACATTCGATGGGAGGAAGCGATGTTTCCGCGAATTTTTCGGGACAGCTCATGTACGAGTAAGGATATACTCCTTTTTTCAACAAGAGCTGTCTGTGTTCGCGAGGTGGATCATGAAACACCGAAAATAATCGTTCGAACTTCTTTTCCATGTCTGTACTTTCTACCAAATTATGCACCAATACTTCCAAGGATTCAGACATAAACTTGTAGGAATCTAAAAATTTAATTTTGCCTACTGAAAGTGTCAAAAATCTCTCTGACGTATTTGCAATGCAGGAAATTTCTTTTTTACATTTACCGAGTGATTTCAGAATAAAATGCGAATCAAAACCGGAGAAATTATGAAAATAACATGATATGTACTCTGGAGTACGAGCTGTTAAATTACAAGAAACATGTGCCGCACACAAGTAATTACCGGTTTCATGCGCATGGTGACGACATTTAATATCGCTGTCTAAAAACGGTTCAGCACAAAGCCCGCAGTTTACTGAATTTTAAAATTCGCGCTCTTGACTTTCGGATAAAGCTTGCATCGGAATTTCTCGTTTCATATCCTCATACAAAATGTCGCCCAGATCTGTAATTTCCTGAAGAAATTTCTCCATGATTTTTTCGTCTAAACTACTCGATCTATGGAGTACAGGTCCGTAGGCGATTTCCCCGTTAACATCTATAACAACAAAAAAATAAAAAAATAGCCACAGGGAATATGCCGCGCCGTTTTCTTTGTGTAACTACGAGTAATTTCATCAGAATCGGAATCATCATCATCATCTGTGATATTAACAATATAAGTTTCTAAATCCACGTAAATGGTGTACTTTTTCTTCAACGTCGCACCTAGTTTCTTGAATTTAATTGTCTCTCCGCGTTTAGGATATGAAACGCGCTGAGATTCAAACTTGGAACAAAGTTCCACATGTTTCAACAAATTTGCTTTGCCATCATAATTTTTAGATTTGGTTGATGTGAACCGGTGAAAACAAAAATTGCAAATGTGTACTTGACCGTCATGTTTTGAAAGGTGGGAGAGAAGACGCGATAGCCCGTTTTTCCCGTTCGTGGTATTTACTAAACAGAAATGAGTTTTTCCTGCATCGCCTTTTAGCATTAAAAGATTAATTTGGTGTTTACGAGTGCGGAAAATGCTTGTACGGAAGGGGAAAAACTTTTTGTTCTCGTACGCAATGACGTGAATTGCTATGTCCGGATTGAGTATTTCAAATTTCTTAATATCGCGTGTCGTCACCGGGAAATTTACACCTCACGTATTAAGTGTGTGAGCAAACTTGCTCAAATACTTTACAGTCAAGTCCGAGTTCCTTGGCAGAAGATGGAAATATGCGAGCACTGACCATAAAAAGCATTTTTCGTCAGAGAGATTTTTGACATTTATAATGCAATGTTTGTTTTTCAAAAACTGGGGTGTTTGAATGAAACTGGATATGTATATAGGATTAAATTTAATCACGTTCACATCCAGTGATTCAATTTTCTTTAGCACCCATCCACTCCCATGTCTTACAAAATTTTCGAAAGATGAGAGGATTTTTTTCACAGCCAAGAAAAAATGCTCATTAAAATCTTCATAGTTCTCAAGCACGTTTAGCGCTATGTTGGAGTAACTATGTAGATTTATTAGAGATGAGACAGTCTCACCAACCTGCTTGTCATCCATCACCACTAATTTATACAGCAAAACATTTAATACTATAAACCACTTAACATTCCCATCATGGCGTGCCGCATGTTCCCTAATTATATCGAAAACTCGACGTTTCAACCTCTCAAGCACGTTGGTGATGTCGATATCCTCAGCCTCGTCATCGAGGGTGATGCGATGGTGGACTGCTGCGGAATTCACGCCACGTAGTCTGCGTTCCCTCGGCATGATTCTGAAAAACAAAAGAATAACGATCAGGATGAGATAGAGTACAACAGCATGTTTAGTTGTGAATTGACATTGGTAGAAGAAGGGTGTGTGTGTGAAAATGATATCTCAAGATCACATAATGTTGTATGAAAGATTGAGATTATTATCTTTTGATAAAAGATGGTTGAAATCTTCTCCGCATTTGTCCGCGGAAAACATGGCGAAAGAGGGATTTATATTCTCATCTCCACCAGACATTGTGCGATGTGTATTTTGTTCAATTTATTTGGGAAAATGGGAAGAAAGTGACATACCAGCAATAGAACATGTAAGGTACAGTCCGAACTGTAGAAGGAAAGATAATATAACAATTGAAGAGGAGAATTTCGATAATAATATTCTACGAGAATATGAAGAAAGATATTTAACTTTTAATTGTGTAGAAGATTCATCCGTTCAAGGAGAGTATTTTGAAAAGCATCATCATCTACATTGTGACTTTTGTAAATCATTATCCAATAAAGCATAGTATTTTGCGAGAAATGGTTATTTCTTACATAAAAATCACTATCTGCAATGTGTCTATTGCAAATATATTATGGAAAATCCATTTGAAAAAGTAATACATTTACCGTTTTGTTTATATGAAGAGTGTGAGAAAGAAGAGCGGGGCTTGGATGTTCCGGATATACCGTATCGTAAAGATGAAGTAAAATCGCATGCATGCAGTATATTGTAGAAGGTTTTTTTATCCTCCGAGGACAAAAATCCTCTCCTCCAAGGACAAAAACTTTCCTCGGAGGACTATTTTCCTCCTCAGAGGATAAAATCAAAGTAAAAATGTACTTACATGTAGTGGTTGACGCTGCGTGAATCTCCTCGAGTATACAGGTGTAGATAGCGAGCCTATGGTACAGGTGTAGATAGCAGTCTATGCTATGATTGATCCCCCTCAGGTGTAGATAACACCTTTGACTCCTTTCAGATTGATTCCTCTCAGCTGTGTTGTCTTGACGAGAGCTCAACTGGTTATGAGGTTCGGAACTCGAGTTGAGAGGCGAGAAAATGCTGTGAAAACAATGAAATATTTAATAACTGAACTGAAATCATTCGAGAATGCTATTCAAAAAAGTGAGCCTCTATCTTGAAATGATGTGAAATATTTAATAACTGAACTGAAATCAATTGAGAATGCTATTCCTGTATGTTGAAATGTCGTGAAATATTTAATAACTGAACTGAAATCAATCGATAATGCTATTCAAAAAAGTGAGCCTCTATCTTGAAATGTTGTGAAATATTTAATAATTTCAGAAATCAATCGAGAATGCTATTCCTCTATCTTGAAATGGTGTGAAATATTTAATAATATTAGAAATCAATCGAGAATGCTATTCCTCTATGTTGAAATGCTGAGAAAACAATGAAATATTTAATAACTGAACTGAAATCAATCGAGAATGCTATTCCTCTATGGTGTGAAATATTTAATAATATTAGAAATATGTTTGAATGAGTTGACATGGGGGATTTCAGCTTCTAGCAGGTGTTTTCACCCTCTCATGCTGAGTTCTAGACAAGATTTTTTTTTTCGTCTTCTAACACATGGATGCTATTTGAAAAATGATCGAGTGTCGGAGAGAGAATACTTACAAACCAATAACGATGTGGGAGCACGTGTTGTTGGGGAGAAATTCGAATTTTTTTTCGCCTTGTAGCACGCTCTCGCTCGTACGAGCCTGGAACAGAGAGAGAAACGTATGCTATATAAACAGAAGCGATGAGAGGAAAATTATCATTTACATCTGAACCACCTTCACGATGACTTCACAATCTTCTCCATCTTACATCCTGCCGGATAGCCCACCGCAGCGCGTGCTCAACTATTGGCAGCAGCAGCAGAAAGCTTGCACCTCGACTACCACCTCCGCTGCCACGGCTGCCGCCTCCGCTGCCTCCCCCGCCTCCTCCTCTGCCTCACCCCTGAAGAGACAGGGAATCTTCGTACAACGAGAGAGGGGTGAGGAGATCGTGATTCCGGACAGTCCTCTCCCTCAATCTACACCGACTACCTGGGCACCGCGGCGTGCGGTGCTGACAACGCTGAGCAACAAGCAGAAGCAGGGGAAGAGGAGGTTGGTGTTTGACGAGCCTGAGGTTAGCGGGGATGAGGAGGAGCAGTCAATCTGCTCACAAACAAAGGTTAGTTTCAACAAATATTATTAACTTGTGTATGCACAGATTTTTTCTGTGATTGATTGTTAAAAAATCTGTGCACATACGAGTCTTTGATTATTTGATACGAATATTATTTGAAATGATTAGAATGCAAAGGAAATATTATTTGAACTGATTAGAAATTATTGTTTAAATTAATCAATCATGCATAAATGTTAGCAATGTTATTTGAACTGATTAGAAATTATTGTTTAAAGTATTCGATCATGCACAAATGTTACCAATATTATTTGAACTGCTTGGAATGAAAAGGAAATATTATTTGAACTGAATAGAAATTGATGCTAAGGAAATATTATTTGAAATGATTAGAATGCAAAGGAAATATTATTTGAACTGCTTAGAAATTATTGTTTAAACTAGTCGATCATGTAACAATGTTAGCAATATTTCCTTGAACTGATTAGAAATAGTATTATGAGATATTATTGTTTAAAGTATTCGATCATGCATAAATGTTACCAATATTATTTGAACTGCTTGGAATGCAAAGGAAATATTATTTGAACCGAATAGAAATTGATGCTAAGGAAATATTATTTGAAATGATTAGAATGCAAAGGAAATATTATTTGAACTGCTTAGAAATTATTGTTTGAACTAATCGATCATGTAACAATGTTAGCAATATTTCCTTGAACTGATTAGAAATGGTATTATGAGATATTATTGTTTAAAGTAATCGATCATGCTTAAATGTTACCAATATTATTTGAAGTGATTAGAAATGGTATTATGAAATAACATTGTTTAAAGTAATCAATTATGCAACAATGTTAGCAATATTTCCTTGAACTGATTAGAATGCAAAGGGAATATTATTTGATCTGATTAGAAATTATTGTTTAAAGTAATCGATTATGCAACAATGTTAGCAATATTTCCTTGAAGCGATTAGAATGTAAAGGGAATATTATTTGAACTGCTTAGAAATTATTGTTTAAAGTAATCGATTATGCAACAATGTTAGCAATATTTCTTTGAACTGATTAGAATGCAAAGGGAATATTATTTGAACTGATTAGAAATTATTGTTTAAAGTACTCGATCATGCAACAATGTTATTTCAATAACTGATATTACTCACTTTATGCAGAGAATTCGATGATGATGACAATACGATGATAATCTGATGTAGAGATCTTGATCTGTAGTATGATCTGAAACAAATAAGACACTAATCAAATATTTTTCAACAGAAACGAGCTGTAATGCACGAGCACTCCTCACTCATGCCGCTGATGAAGGAGGTGCGACGAAGGGAGGAGGAGGAGGAGGAGGAGGAGGAGGAGGAGGATGAGATGGAGTTCGTATCAATTGTAAATGCACCAACACCCAAACCATGGATCCCGCTGAGGGAGTTAAAGGAGCGCACTCCCTACCCCATAGTTGGTGCAAGGGAACAGACAAATATTCACGGACGACAAGTAATTTTAAAAATTACCAATGTAGGAAGCAAATCTACGAGTGAGGTGTATTTACCGCAAAGATTTGCTTCCTGCATTAGCTCAGAGAAAATACACCAATTTAATCTCAAGTGTAAAAATTTTTTGATGCTGGTAACACATAGGTCGCCAAATTGGTCTGATATAAAAATTGTTAAGCAATAACAATTTTTATATCTGTATACAATTTGTCGACCTATGTGTTACGAATTGTATAGATGTATGTGTGAATAGATAAAATAAAATGTAATATTGTTTCTATAAAAATTGTTTTCAATTCTTACCTGTTGTTGTTGTTGTTGTTGATAAGTTCGTAATGAATAGTAGAAACACGCAGAAGAAGAAATGCTGCTTCACCTGCTCTGTTGTGAATGATATTTAAATAAGGTGACTGAGTCTTTTATAGTTTTTTGCGAGCATGCTCAGTAGTCTTTCCCGCTACACACACACACACACACACACACACACACACACACACACACACACACACACACACACACACACACACACACACACACACACACACACACACACACACACACACAGCTGTACAGGCAAGCGGTGCTGGCTTCTCGCTCGCTCCCTCCTACATTAGCACGTGTTCCTACAGATGTGGGTGGGCATGCAATGCCAGCATCATTTCCCCCCTTTTCAAATCGCATTCACCTTTCAGATTTGAAATAATATTCTTATCATTCAAGCAATGTATCATAGCAATAGCGTGTGAATTCATTTCCAACTCGATTGAAAATTAAACCAATTCAATTCAATTCAAGTTGATGTATTGATTAATTAACCTCAGTTAATGTTCAACCATTGAGTTGAAAGGTAATGAAAAATGGTATGTAGGAGAAAAAAGCAGAGTTCGAGGAAATGGGGTAAAGGAATCTTGAGTTCAGCGGCAAGAGTTTTTAAAGGTGTGTCAGGTTTGGCAGGTAATGTGTCATCAACTATTTTAAATAAGGTAATTGATAACCTGGGAGAAGAATATCATATTCCGGGATACGAGTATTGCGGACCGGGCACAAAGGTTAATGAAAGGTTAAAGAGGGGTGATCAAGGTATAAATTCATTAGATAGAGCTTGCAAGATACATGATATAGCCTATACTCAAAATAGCGATAATAAAACTCGAGCGGTAGCTGACAGAGCTCTAGCAAACGCTGCATGGGACATTTTCAAAAATCCTCAAACACCCCTTGCCGAGAAAGCACTTAGCTATCTTGTTACAAACGTTATGAAAGCTAAAGCAGCGTTTGGTGGGTCTTTGAGAAAGAAGAAGAAGAAGAAGAATGAGTGGAGAAGTTATAGTAATGATATTAGACGCAAAGCTATAGCTCAGTTGAAAAAGCATATTGCAGGAAAAGGGTATTTTTTGAAGCCTTTTCCTAGTATTAGTGGAGGGAGAGTTCTACCCCTACCCCCATCATCATATGGAGTGAGTTTATTCCCTCAAGTTAAGAAATGTAGAACAACAAAGAAGAGTAGGAAGAAGACAAAGAAGAAGAAGGTATGAATATTGAAGGAGAATTGAGTAATTATGATTTGATTGATTGGTCGAAATTATTACAGATTCAGCTAAGAGGGATATATATGCTAGATGCATTACCCAAAAAAATTCTAAAAAACAAGAATGCCATTGTGAATTTAGCAAGGGAAAGTGAGGATGGGACACATTGGGTAGCATATAAGAAAGTTGGCTCTAATGTTTGGTATTTTGATCCAATTGGAAATTTACAACCACCATACGAATTGGACAAATATTGGAAAAAAGAAAATGGAGTAAATATATTTTATAATGTGGAGCATATGCAACCATTAAATAGCGATTTTTGTGGTCATCTTACATTATTGTTTCTTGCAAATCAGTTGTAATTAAGTGTTTGTGGTGAACACACAAGATGGTAGTTATTACATTACGATCTAACACGAGTAACCTCTATGAACATTTACAAGAAATTATAGAATTGTATAAAAATCGTGAATGGGAAATTGGATTGATTAATTTTTCTAGTTACAATAGTATTGCAAACATTAACAAAGGAACAAATTCCAGCTTCAAATATGGTGATAGATTAATCGAGTTGGATACTGGTGCATATGAAGTTGAGGATATTATAAAATCTTTAAAGAATAAATTGAATATTGATGGGAAGAAGAATAAACTTATTATACGTGCAAACGCAAATAATATGAAGATTGAAATTCATTCTGATAAACCCATTGATTTAACACGTTCTGATTCAATTGCTAAGATACTTGGTTTTGATAATGTTGTTTTGCAGCCAAATAAATGGCATTATTCCAAACATTTGGTTAACATAACAAGCGTTAACAGTATTGTAGTTGAGTGTAATTTAGCTTGCAGCAGTTACTCTGAGGGAAAACAAAAACATATAATCTATGAATTTTTACCAAAGGTTCCTAGCGGTTATTTAATAAACGAAGTACCATCACCGATTATTTATGTACCTTTGAATACGCATCGAATTCAAACTATTAATGTAAAGGTAACGGACCAGAACGGATCGTTTATTGATTTCCGTGGAGATACAATTACAATTAGGTTGCACATACGTGAAAAGTAATGGGTTATCTTATTTTCAACCCACGTTCGAATACGTGCATGCACAATCAAGTCATTAGAGAAAGGAACGTGATAGCGTCAACACCTAAAAACAAACGTGCTTTGTCGGCTAAAAGCGCGAGAATATTAGAAAAGTTTGGTTTTATAGTTGATTGGCGAAATGTCAGGAGGAGCGGCAGCAATTAGTGAAATTCTGGATGTGGAGACAGACCTTCAGTTTTATAATGATATTACTAAATTCCAATTTCACACTCATACAGTTTATTCGGGACAGGAAATAAAAAACTCTGACGAGGCACGTATTGGCATAAATTCTTTAGATGTCTATTCTTTACCTTGTAAATCATTCATATTGATTGAGGGAACAGTTAACTGTACAAAACCGGGAACAGACCCAGCCGATGCACCAGTTGCAGCAGACTATAAATTAAGCAGTAACGTAATCGGCAACCTTTTTGACGAAATACGATATGAATTAGCAGGTCAGCAAATTTCTAAATCAAGATTGATTGGATTAACATCCACAATTAAAGCTATTCTAGTGAAGAATACTCTCGATAAAAACACATATCACTTGGCTGGTTTTGACAGAGCAGGATATGAGCTAACGGATAATAAATTCACTTTCTGTGTACCACTGAAATTAATCCTCCTGTTTTTTGAAGATTTTCAAAGAATAATTTTAAATTTGAAACAGGAACTCGTCTTATTGAGGTCACCGACAGATCTAAATTGTGTTGAGTCTACAAGTGGAACAAGCGTTAGTGTGAAAATTACAAAACTACAATGGAGAATGCCCTACATAACTTTATAAGATCATGTAAGACTGAAATTTTTGAGACTGCTCGATGCTGACACTCCACTGAAATTAGGTTTCCGGCATTGGGAAACTTGTGAATTACCAAATTTGCAAAATTCACTTAACCATTCTTGGGCAGTTCATACCACATCGAGTTTTGATAGTCCAAAATACGTTATAATTGCATTTCAAACTGATTGTGAGAATAAAATTAAAAAATCAATATCTAATTTCGATAGCTGTGGTATTTACAATGTTAAAGTATATTTGAACAGCGAGTATTATCCATATGAAAATCTGCTAGGTAAGAAGGAGGTATTATACCGCATGTTCCTGGATTTCGCGCCCTCGTATTATAATCATTCAATCAATAGCGAACTCGGAACAGAAATTGACTTTAAAACGTTTTGTGAATCAACACCGCTGATTGTTGTAGATTGTTCACACCAACCAAGTCATTTGAAATCATCGACAGATGTTCGTATTGAAATGGAATTTAATAGTGCAGTACCTGCAAATACTTCCGCGTATTGCGTTTTAATTAGCGATCGTGTGATGGAGTACACACCTCTCACGAGCATGGTGAAAGAAGTTCAGTAATTTTATTGATAGAGCGCGCCGGCTATATAAGGTGTGCATTCTGCTCAATTTAGTTCATTATCAGTTTCACCTTTGAACAGACAACATGTCCTATTCTTTGTGTTCTGATATTTTGGACAAGCCACAAACTTGCTCTATTGGTATTCAGTGCGATCTTGATAGTTTCTATTATGAAGCAAGTACACCGAAGCCGCTGCAGGTGGAGGAGGAGGAGAGGGAGAAAGACGAAGGATTCGAGGAGCCCGCCAAAGATAAAGAAGTGGACAAGGAAGCGAGTGCGAAAATTGCTACGGTTGATCTTCACTGGTTTAAACAAGATTGTAATCAAATTATTGTGAAAGAACTTGCCATAATTGATCAGTTTAATAATTATATTGTGTTACATTTCAAATCACCATTTGCAAAGACAGAATTGAGTGCAAAATTGTATAATGATGTAACATGGTTAGAACGTCACTATCATAAAATAAAATGGGAAGATGGAGATTTAGAATACAGCGACTCATTAATACGTGATTACCTTGCAGGTTATGAGAAAATTTTCACAAAAGGAACTGAGAAAGCAAAGTTTTTAAGAAGATTGCATAGCAACGTTCAATGCATACCAGAGGATTTTCCAAAACCTGATTTCAGCTTTTTCACTAGTTCATGGTGTTATGCTGCGTGTAACATTCATAAAAATAGTCCACATTCTCGCTGTGCTTTATTCTCTGCCCAACATTATAATTCTTTGTTGTTTAAAAATATGTATCAAACAAATAATTTCTTGTGCAAAAACAATCGAATGCAAAGTATGAAAATGGCTCCGATGTACATGAATTCACAGAAAAGAAACTTTGCTCGTTATGGATTCTTCTACAACGGAAAGGATCTACAATGTGTTTATTGCCTGCATGCATTGAGACTGCATAAAGCATGTACATGTTGTCTGTCGTCAATTAATGAAGAAAGACCACTTAATTACTCTATAATAGTTCCCGCCTATACTTAGTTTTCTTCATTCGCTCGACAACATGGATCCGAGAAAGTGGTTGGCTGCTGACAACGAATTGGAAGTGAGGTTAAAAAACTGTATTGATTGGTACGATGAGTGTGAAAGTGCAATTAGGAAATCAACTCCTGAAAATTATAGTTTGGTGAAACAATTGAAAGACATTTTTCTAAGCACGGGTAATTTAAATGATATAAGAGACTATCTATGTTATTATCGTCCTCATAATTTGTGTATAGATAAGCTAATTAGAATTGAAGATGAAATTATGAATAGTTGTGGCGAAATGTGTAAATAAACGTTTTCTGCCTTCAAATGATTTTTCATTCCAATATCCCATTCACGATTTTTAGTTTAGTTGCTGCTTAGAGCTAGACCAGACAACACGTGTGGGGTGATCTTTTTTATACAGACACGAGCCCCTATAACACGTGCATCTCATCAATTTAGAAAGAGAGATATTCGAGACATGTCAAACATCTGCGAGATGCAGTGTTATGGTTTTTCAAAATTCAAAAAATTAACTCGTCTCTTGATGTCAATTTCATTTAACGAATTTGATTCAATTGCGAAGAATATTAAATTTTCAACAGGATGTCAAGATGTTGATTTACCGTTAACAAAAACAGAAAATGTACACTTTTCGATTTTATCTGAGATTTTCGAACTGCTCAATATTCTAGACAGCGGTCATCTACATTATGATTGTACAAATGATTCAGCATTATCTGTTGTTAAAAATTCCAATGAACTTTGGAAATGCTTGTACAATATTGCAGATAAAAAATGTAAAAGAACTTGGATCATTGTAGAGATTTATAGCATTAGATGTGAGAGAGAGAGAGAATTTCTCAATTCAATTAGATGTAGAGAGAGTCATTGACCTCACTCTGGATTCGCTAGTATAGAGTTATATGGATTCACTTTAATTTGTCAGTAGAGAATTTTTTCCCCCTCAAAGGGAAATTATCCCCCCTCATCTATACTGGGGGAGAGAGAATTACTCAATTCACCTCAATCTGTCAGTATAGAATTAGATGTAGAAATATGGATTCACTTTAATCTGTCACCAAGGGAATTTTTCCCTCTCAAAGAGATTTTTTTCCCTCATCTAGCATTCACCTCAATTTGTCAGTATAGCAATATGGATTCACTTTTTCCCTCTCAAAGAGATTTTTTCCCTCATCTAGCATTCACTTTAATTTGTCAGTATAGCAATATGGATTCACTTCAATCTGTCAGTATAGCATTAGATGTAGAAATATACATTCACTTTAATTTGACAGTATAGCAATATGGATTCACTTTAATTTGACAGTAGAGAATTTTTCCCTCTCAAAGAGATTTTTTTCCCTCATCTAGCATTCACCTCAATTTGTCAGTATAGCAATATGGATTCACTTTTTCCCTCTCAAAGAGATTTTTTCCCTCATCTAGCATTCACTTTAATTTGTCAGTATAGCAATATTGATTCACTTCAATCTGTCAGTATAGCATTAGATGTAGAAATATGCATTCACTTTAATTTGACAGTATAGCAATATGGATTCACTTTAATCTGTCACCAAGGGAATTTTTCCCTCTCAAAGAGATTTTTTTCCCTCATCTAGCATTCACTTTAATTTGACAGTATAGCATTAGATGTAGAAATATGGATTCACTTTAATCTGTCAGTATAGAGAGGGAATTTTTCCTCCAAAATGGGAAATTTTTTTTTCCCTGGGCAAGGGGAAGGGGAGAGAGAAAGAAAGAAAGATATATCTCTCTCTTTTCAACCCCCTCACCTCCACTGGACAAGGGGAAGGGGAGAGAGAAAGAGAGAAAGATATATCTCTCTCTTTTCATCCCCCTCACCACCACTTGGCAAGGGGAAGGGGAAATCTATTTTTAGAACACCCCTCACCCGACAGGCGGGGGGAAGGGGAGGCGGGATGAACGAGGGGGGAGAGGGGGGAGGGGGTTTTGGAGCAAAAAAGCCCGTCTTAAATGTCAGTTTCCCTCTACTCTGACTGTATCAAATTACATTTTTCCACTTCTTAGTAGAATTCAATGAGATACCTTTCTCTGACTTATTCAACTAATATTCAACGACAAGAGCACTTCACTAGAACAAAGTCAAAATCAGTCTGCTCTGTTGCCTTGGCTTTAGCTGACCGTGCTGTGCCTCTAGTCACTAATTGTTGAAGGTTAACTTTGCTCTTTAGTGCTACTTGTATGTACAATAAAAGTTAAAAATTGTAGCACTCATTTGATATGTATTTTAACACATCATGTTTTGAACTCTTAAGAGTCATTTCAAGTGTGAGTCACTTAAGAATGACTCCGAAGATTTCGAAACATGTTGTTGTAAAATATATATATATTAAAAATGTGCTCTGAATTTCAAATATATATATTCACATTAATTTATGTTAGATGGGGTCTGATTTATTTTGATTATTTGTTCCTTTAAATGTCATGGAGATCTATACAGCCTGAAATTGTCTATTGTATCAGGTCTGAACAGAAGACATAATGAAATCACTTATTCAACTGTATGTCATCTTCTTCGTAGTATGTCATAACAATTCAAGGAAAATATCAGTTGAATTGCTGTCTTGCAGGCTAGTCAGCAATTACTTGTTGACTGCTGGATCATTACAGTATGAACTACTAATACCCAATTAATTCAGACAATTGAGAAATTCACTATGTATAGCACTTCAAATTACAATACAGTGGATTAATTAGGAAAATGAAGAGAAATATTACTCCTCATGTATAGATTGAGTATGAGAGATTGTATAAAATTTTTCTATCATATAACAAACGATGCAAAAAAATATTTCAATAATATATTTACTTATAGCATAATATTTAATACAATGATAAATGAACAGTAACTATCAATATACTATCATCACTCTTCTGTCTGCACCTTATGCAGACAGCTAGTCGTTCTCTGCTACCTTTAGATTATCTGTATTTGGTATCTTCTTCTTTAATTTTATCATGAGTAAATGATAAAACTCCACTGAATTGGACAATTGGTCTAGTAAGTCTGAAGTACCCCCTAAATTTGTCTTCATCAGCTTGGAGATCTCGCATCAAGTGATGGAACTCACCATAAATTTTTCTTTCCTTATTTCTTAAGTGCACCCAATGAGATCAACCACTACTACACGAGTATAGCAAAAGAAGATCATCGTCACTGCTATCATCGTTGCCCCAATTGAGCCAAGGAACACTTTTATAAAAAAAAATTATAAGTGAATGCCGTGTATTAACACAGCACATACTGGTTTGACATCATCTTCCCTCGGCCAGAGCGCAACAGAGAACAGAGCAAAAAGCTCTGTCAGCCCACAGATGCTTTTTGATTTGAACACAAACTCTGCCGATGCTCAGATATTTGTGCTCTGTTGCTCTGCCATTCTGCAGATCAAAATAGGTTGGTTTGAACAGACCTTAAAACTTCAATGAAGATTACCAGTATCCATGTAATTTTGACAAATAAATAAATATTAAAAATTGATTAATAAATAGCTAATATTGAAAATAAAAATTCAACTAGAACGGAAGCTTATTATAAATAAATAATTATATATTATATAGAGAACTCTCGTTTAAATGTAAGTTTTTAAGTGTTTTTAATCTATCTGTGTCGTCTGTATCCTGTTTATATTTTTATTACAAAACTTTTAAGTGTTTTCTGTTAAGTGCTATATATATACAGGGTGATTCATAATTATGGTAAAATAATTTAATACGTGATAGTAGAGGTGAAAATAAGAAAAAATGTTCTTATAAACATATATCCATAAACGCTTCATTAGCGAGCTATACAGAGTGAAAGATTTTGCCCAGAATTCATTTCCTCTGGTGAAATACACCGATGCTGAATTGTTTGGGGACTAGTTTTCAAAAAACGTATGGTGGATTCATATGGAAAAATATCTGAAAAATTGAATAAAACTAGTCTGGAAGCTGTAGTATGAGTATTTTTTGAGAAAAAAGTTAAAATATGCAAGAAATCTATGTAGAAAAACACAGACTTCTACATTTGATGCCCAATAACTTTCTTTAATGACCAGTAAACAAAAATTTTTATGAAATAAAAATTGTAGAGAATTCAATTCTGAAAAGAATGATGTAAGCTGTGTAAACTCAATTCAAATAAAAATTGAATAAAATGTATTCTAATGTAGTACATTACACCACAAAAATTTGCTGTTTTATGAGGAGAGAACTAATAACTCATAGGTTGTAGCTGATTGCAAATAAAACATGGATTTGAATAACAGCTGTTCAAAAACAGCTTATCTATTTTGTTTCAAATAAGAAAATATTTAAAAGAAATTATCAGCTGAAAATTATTTTCAGAAATATTTTAGCTCACTGTTGAACAAAACAACAAACTGTAAGTTAGGCCTACTGTAACCTCGCTGTGTTTTTTGTTTAATCTATTAACCAGTTATTTGTAACCATTTCACTTTGCTTTTTTGTGTTGAGTGTTAACTTTTTAAAAAATGGCAGGTAACTTTAGACATTATTCATACTCCGAATTAGCTGATGTGCATTTAATATATGGGATGGGACACAGTAATAGAACTGAAGCAAGACGTTTGTATCAAGAAAACTTTCCTAACCGAGTATGTCCAAGTTCGAGGTTTTTTGCCACTATTCATCAACGTCTGTCTGAAACAGGTTCTTTGATGTCCAAAGAGCACATTTATGCAGGCAGACCCCAATCCACTTGGACTGTTGAGTTAAAGGAACAAGTTCTTAATGAAATTTATGAAGATCCAGAGAAGAGCACGAGAGAATAATCAGTGCAGTTTAATGTCAATGAATCTATTAGTTTGAGGATCCTAAAAGAGCAACAATTACATCCATACCACCTCCAGAAAGTTCATACTCTATTGCCACGAGACTGTATTCCCGATACTGGTATTTGCTGATGGTTTTTAGAAAAACTTGTTAACCCAAACTTTAAAAAAAATGATTGATGTAGAATAAAATGACACATGACACAAACATTTCACTGTTACAAAATGGACTGTATTACGCAAGAAGATCAATGAAACAAAGATCTTAATATTACAAGTGTTTCGCACTTCCACTCATTACACAAGAAAATCAATGAAACAAAGATCTTAATATTATGAGTGTTTTGCACTTTCACTCAAAAATAGTCAGATTGTCTGTACTTCATGGTTCACAACAGGAATTCACACAGGCCTCTATTTGAGTAATTAGAGTGATGAACTCTATTATTGTCAAGCATGATTGACCAATAACTCTTTTCAGGTGAGTTTTCACTAGTTTCACCAAAGATTCTCATATACCGCCAAAATTTGGTGCACTTGGAGGCTGAAAGTGCCACTTTATACCCTCTTGAGCAATTGAGGTTTGAAATTTTTCACTGTCCAAGATGTGGTGAATCTCTCTTTGGGCTCCTACAAAATTGGTTCCATTGTCAGAGTACATTTCTGATGGTCTCCCTCTTCTGGATATGAAACGTTGCAGTGCAGCAATGAATGAAGCAGTTGACATGTCTTCAGCTAGCTCAAGATGAACTGCTTTGCAGCAGATGAATACACAAATGTAGCACTTTGTTCCTTGTTGTCCTTTTTTTCGAGAAGGTTTGACAAAAAATGGACCACAGTAATCGACTCCGGATACTGTGAATGGTCCCAGAGGTACAGTCACTCTGGGCGTTGGAAGATTACCCATCAGCTGCACCTGTAGTTTTGGGCTGGTTCGGAAGCATCTCACACATTGGTGAAAAATACGACATGTAAGATTTCTGCCCCCTAAAGGCCAATATCTCTGCCTAATTGTGTTCAGCATTGCTAGAAGTCCACTGTGTTTTGTTCTCACATGAACATCATATGCAATCAGTTCAACAATTTTGTGTTTTTTGGGTAACACAATTGGATGTTTTTGATCCATTGGAAAATTGGAGTTTCGCAATCGTCCTCCTACTCTGATTATTTCATCTTCATCTAAGTAGGGATGCAATGATAAAAGTTGACTGTGCTTGTTCACAGACTTTCCTGCCTTATAGATCAGCCATCGAGAGGATTAAAAATTGCATGCAATGACGCAAGCAATTTAATATATCAATGTAACTTGAAGAAAAACAGCTGTTGTTCGATTAATATCATCAATTAAATCATTGTTGAATAAATGAATAAACATAGGATCTCATAGGCCAGCTCAGCTAACAGAAAATTATGAGCTGCATAATCACGTCTCCGTGGTTGGGAACCCACCTGAAATTTCGATCCTAGCATAAGTAAAACTGCAGGTCTATTAATTGACCGAGTGAAGTGAGGTCTAAGATTCAAGTCGACGGTTTGGCATTTCTCTTTATGTTTAAATGTTGCACATTTATGGCAAAACACGGTAATAGATTTTCATGCAATTTGACAGATGTTCCTTTTCAAATTGTGCGTCGACGTATATACAAGGTTTTTGGAAATTTCAAGGATAATATAGAAGGAAAAAGGAGCCTCCTTCATACACCAATATATTAGAGTAAAAATCAGACTATAGAATTATTCATCATAAATCAGCTGTCAAGTGGATTATAATAAATTGCATGCCATGATGCATATCTCAATGTAACTTGGGAAAGAAATCAGCAGCTGTGTAGACTATTGATTGCATGCCTCATTGAATGCAATTTTTATGCACTATTAAATGAACTATTGATTGTTTGCAATAATGCATGCAATTCATAACTAAAATATCATGGTGTAGATGAGTCCCCGGCCCACAATAATGATATCCTGGAATAATACCCTACATGTCCTGTACACCATCAAATTCTAAAAGTTTCACTATTAAAACTCACAAACATCAACCATTCAGTTTTTGTTGCTATTTAGTTATTGATGAAGATGTTCCTGAAAAGATAAAATTAAAACTTCCATTGCAACCTTATCTATATAGAGGGGAAAATGTAGCAAACCATTTCATGATATACATTAGAAATTTGGCAAATAAGATTGGAAGACTATTACAAGAGAATGTTAAGATAAATTTTACCAGTTTAGATGGAGAAAATTTCAAAAAACAAAGATTTTGTGAAATGTGTAATGTACAGTTTACTATGATGAATAAAGCACTACGTGATCACTGTCATATGACTGGAAAATACAGAGCAGCCTTATGTAATACTCGTAACCTGCTTCGACAAAAACAAAGATATATTCCAATCTATCTACATAATGGAACAAATTATGATAATCATTTTATCATATGTGAATTAGGGGTAGATAATCACCTTATCAATATTATCCCCAATTCAAGTGAAAAATACATTTCTTTCACCAAACAAACTAGAAGTGGGATATCAATCAGATCCATTGATACATTGAAATTTATGAATACTTCACTTGATGAACTAGTGAAGATCCTTCCAAAAGACAAATTCCATCATATAAGAAAGAATTTCCCTCAAATAAATTTGGATTTGGTAACCCATAAAGGAGTTTTTCCATATGAATATCTAGATGATTTAGAAAAAATGAATGAAACAAAACTACCTTATATATCTAAATTCTATGATAGCTTGAATAAAAAACAAATTACCTTCCAAGATTATATACATGCTCATAAAGTATGGCAATCATTCAAAATTCAAACATTAGGAGAATATAGTGATATATATCTAAAATTATATATAATCTTGTTATGTGATGTTTTTGAGAATTTCCGTAAAGTTTGTTTAAACTCTTATAAATTAGATTGTGCTCATTACTATACTCTTCCAGGATTCAGTTTTTATGCTATGCTTTCTTATACTAAAATTTAATTGGAACTTTTAACAGATTATGAAATGTATTTACTATTTGAAGAAGGAATACATGGAGGAATTTCAGTTTGCATGAAGAGACATGCGATAGCAAATAATCCACTGATACCAGATCTTTATGATAAGTATAGAGATAGGTCATATTTGGTTTATTTAGGTGCAAATAATTTATATGGTTATGCTCTATCATGTCAATTACCATGTTCAAATTTTAGATGGTTGACTTCAAAAGAGATTGATGAATTCAAAATAGAAAATGTAACTAATGAATCAAACATAGGATACATCCTAGAAGTAGATGTTGAATATTCAAAAGAATTGCATGATGATCATAATTGTCTTCCATTTCTGCCAGAGAATAAACCTCCACCAAATTCCAAAGAAAATAAATTATTACTTACTCTCGAGAACAAAGAAAACTATGTTTGTCATTATTTGAATTTGAAACAGGCAATTAGTCATGGTCTAGTTTTGAAAAAAATCCATAGGATATTACAATTCAATCAATCACAGTGGATGAAATCATATATAGATTTTAACACTACCCATAGACAAGAAGCAAAAAATCAGTTTGAACGTGACTTCTATAAATTATTAAATAATTTGGTCTTTGGAAAATGTATGGAAAATTTGAGAAAAAGAATAAACATTTCATTGGTATCCTGTCCTAAGAAAATGCAAAATCAATAAATAATACCACATTCAAAGATAGGATCATTTATTTCTAAAACATTAATGTATTCTTTCCACTATGACACAATGAAAAGTTTCTATGGTCCTTGCATGAAACTATTATATACAGATACAGATTCTTTGTTTTATGAAATGAAATCAAATAACTTTTATTATGATGTGACCAAAAAAGATCTTAACAACTTTTCTGATTTTTCTGACTATCCTTTGGATCACCCTCTATTCTCAAATAGAAACAAAAAAGTGCTAGGAAGATTCAAGGACGAATGTAATGGGTGTCTTATAAGAGAGTTCATTGGGTTAAGATCGAAACTGTATTGTTTTGAAATACAGAATGAAAAACAACATGTAGTTGAAAAGAAAGCAAAAGGTATCAAATATAATGTGATATCTCTTTAAATGACATCTCTTTAAATGACTATTGACAATGACAATGATATCTCTTTAAATGACTATTATTTTGTACTTAAAAATGATGAAAGTATTCTATTTGGAGAGGATAGAGAAGAATGTATTGCTAATAGGTATCGAAGGATGAACACATTCAAATCTGAGAAACATATGATTGATACTATACAATTGAATAAAGTTACTCTGTGCAATAAAGATGATAAAAGAGTTCTATGTAAAGATGGAATAAATTCTTTAGCATACAGACACTATTCTCATTAATATAGATATTGTTGAGTTTCATTTTTCCTCTTTTTTCAGATGGAGAAAATTCTTTATATTGAAGTAAAAAATAGAATAACCCCCCTCAGAATAACGTACAAATCAAGGTGGATTTAGATAATTTAGTAAGATATACAATTCTCAGTGACAATTCTGATACTGGTTTAAATGTATTTGAAACATGGCATGGAAACAATGAACATGAAAAAGTAGAAATGATTCTAGACAAGTGGGGACTCCTTATTCATTTTCATTTCTATCTGAATGGTGATAGAACTAAATTGATTAGATACAAAATAGATGAGGGACTATTGAACTTTCAAGTAAATGCACTTGTTGTGCATGATTTTGATTTAGATTAATTTAGATTGATTCTGATTGCATATTATATTATTGATCTCAAAATTTCAAAAAATCAATTCATTATTGCTGTTTAATATATTTTTTTCAAAAAAAATGTTATTGTATTGCTGTTAAATGTATTTTTCAAAAAATTGTTATTGTATTGCTATTCAATGTATTTTTTGAGAAAATTGTTATTGTATTGCTATTTGATGTATTTTTTCAAAAACTATTATTTTTGTTATGGTGTTGTGTAATGCATTTTTTCAAAAATTATAAAGAATTATGCTTGAATTATATTATTACTTCTTCATACCTCTCCTAATCTCAATAGATCATCAATATTGAATCATAATATTCTAGTCTGATTTTTACTCTAATATTGGCATATGAAGGAGGCACCTTTTCCTTTTATATTATCCTTGAAATGCAAAATTTCCAAAAGCCTTGTATATACATAACCTGCAATTTAAAAAGGAACATACCTGTCAAATCCATGAAAATCTATTACCGTATTTCGCCGTAAATGTGGAACATAATTATAAACATAAAGAGAAATGCAAAGCCGTTGACTTGAATCTTAGACCTCACTTAGCTCAGTCAATTATGTTCCTATATATTGTTTATTATATATTATTTACTACATCTATATAGGCCTATTGCTATACAGTATATACAAGCACACTATATTCAAATTGCTATACAGTCGAGCCTCTCTATAACAAGCCACCACTTAATAAATTCTTCTAAGCAACAAATATTTTTACCTTGTCCCATGACATTTCAGAATTTTGGCTGCTTATTTTCTTCTATAACAAATTTTGGACCTCTCAACTACAAAGTTATCTCTCTTCACTTCAACATACAAAATGTAGTGTGTATAAGAAGCCAACAGTCAGAATTGTTTAGTTTCAGCAGAAAGGTCAATAACCTAAAAATAATGACAAGTTCAGGTAGGAAGAAGATAGGATGGTAAACAGTGAATAGAGTTTGAAACACATGTCAGAAATTGAATGCAAGTTACTGGAAATAGAATTTCAAAAACCAGTCATTTGTAGAACAGGCAGGTAGACAGGACTCTCCCATCCTTCTGCTTTTGTCACACATTTCAATTCTTAGAGCTGATGATGATGATGATGACTGTGACGAATCCGAAGAGAAGAATCTGTCAGATCAAGAAGTTCTACAAGCTTTCAAAATTATCAGGCAAGGATTATAACTAAAAATAGTAGAGACTACCAGACAACATTTTCGACTGTTTGAATAGAGATGTGAGTCATTTATTGAATGTGATGTTTTACTCAAATGCAAAATTTAACCGAAAATTACTCACTTTTTCAAGTAAAACGTTAAAAAATGGAAAAGTTGAGTCATTAGAGTAACTATTTATAGTAAAGTTATTGACAAAATTACTTCTTATTCTCTTATCCGATTTCCCATGAAATAATGCTTTCTATATCCTGTATACACTGTATAAAATATGAATAAGGAAGAGAGTTCCGTAGTTTAGTATAGGATATTTCAGAGAACTTTAAATTTAATTTTTTTCCTACTTACACTGGTGATCAAGAGTCATCTCACGCCAGTGGTTTTTCCCCTTACCATCTACAATCAAATTATTGAATTGTATTGTCATGCTGAAATCTGCATTATGTATTTATGTGTCTGTGTAAAGTATTTAATATCTTTTATAGATTCATAAATAAAGTGATATTCAATATTTTTCATATTGGTCTCATTCGATGGAGCCCATTCCTATACTATTCTCATAATTTGTCTCAAAAAATTCAACCGTGAGAGACTTTGAAAGTTTTCAAATTTGGCAGGCCAGCTCCACTACGTCCAGATCGGGAAAAAGTGTGAATCAATGAAAACAATTCTGGGCTTCAGTTCTATACCATTTTCATAGTTTGGGATCAAAAATCACGCTGTCAGCGGAGGAGAAGGATATAGGTAATGAGGTCCTTTGCCGCCCCCAGATAAGAATTATTGAAGGAAACTGTGATGAGAATATATGAATCAAGTCTTCAGCTATCACGTTAAACTTTCATAATATTTGGGATCAACTAAGACGCTGCCAGAAGATGGAATGGTTGTAAGTAGCCAGGTCCTTTGCAGCCTCCAGAGAAGAATTATTTTTAAAAATATGATGAATTCCAATAGGATAACGCATCATGCCATCATATTATGTTCATCCATCATATTACCTCATGATTTCCGCTTGACAAGTACGGTACGCTCTCAACAGAAGATAGCACGTCTGCGAAGTTGGCCCGGATGATGTCAGCCCTCTCAATGAAAATGTTATAAATCATTAGTTTAGCGTTAGTTTAGGTTTGTTTTAACAAATTTGACGTTTGTTTGGGTTTCTAAATAACAAATTTGAAAGTTTCAAATTTTCCGGGCCAACTTCACACTAGCCCGGAAATTTCCACAACATTAGTTGAAAATAGTCTAGATCGTTAGTTTAGGGTTAGTTTAAGTTTGTTTTGACAAATTTGACATTTGTTTAGGTTTCTGAATACCAAATTTTTGGAAACTTCAAATTTTCCGGGCCAACTTCATACCAGCCCGGGAATTTTCATAAAATTAGTTGAAAATAGACTAGATTGTTAGTTTAGGTTTGTTTTGACAAATTTGAAATTTGTTTAGATTTCTAAATACCTAATTTGGAAGTTTCAAATTTTCGTCTGGGCCAGCTTCACACCCCAGCCACAGACCACATTAATCAATGTGGGTTGAAAAGTGTGTAGATCGTTAGTTTAGCTTAAGTTCAGATTTGTTTTGACAAATTTGACGTTTATTTAGGTTTCTAAATATCAAATTTGGAAGTTTCAAATTTTCGTCCGGGCCAACTTCACACCCCAGCCACATACCACATTAATCAATGGAATGGGTTGAAAACTGTATAGATCATTAGTTTAGCTTATAATAGATGAGATTTTAGCAAAATAGGGTATAATAGATTGGAACCCACCAGTCATGTAAGTGGCTTCTTATACATTCATATCTCCTATTGTAACAGTCATGAAAGCGTTTCTATGTGTACTGCTGAGGTGAATAGGTTTTTTATTAGAAGTTGGCAGTGCATTCTTTCAAAATCCATTTTTTCCATTATATCAATGGAACTATTGCTCATATCTATCAGGAACTATGTGACTATTGTGTCTGCATCTAGAACTATCGTCTTCTAATGTACTTCTGACAAATGTACTGCTAACTTCACACTAACGTCTGTAATCTTGTTATTCTCCAATAGGCTTAATTACAGCATTATAATATAGCATTATGACTATTCAACATTGAAGAATATTATCTACCTCTATAACAGAGTATTAAAATATGCTTATTATTACAATTATCTGTACTTCTATAAATGGGTGTGAGTAAAATATAATATTGACTGCAGAAAATTTTCTTCATAATAATATCGATTGAGAAATTCACCAGTATGAGTTTTTTTACGTGGTTTAATAACCTGAATAGTTGAAACATAATATATACATCGAAAGTGGGCTTTATAATGAAATATATATATAGGCTGACGTGAGAGCAGCTAGTCGATGGGTGAAGATGTCAAAAACAAATGTCATAATGGAGATACAAGTCACACGTCATGGTCTCGAATGAAGAGAAGCAGACATAGAGCGAATGGCGCCAAAATGAATACCCTACTCTTCAAACAAAAAAGTAGAAAGGGCACTCCGTGCTACGAGCATGGTCATGCTAATCAATGTTGTCTTGTGGACAGTGTTGGGGAAGGCCAGGCAGGTTAATAAATTCGTCAATGTCCACAACGATAAAGGTGACTTTTGGCGCACTAATGCAACAATATGAGCACAGATGCTAATAAGGGGCATACGTCTGAAAGAATTTTCTGTCTCTGAATCCAACCAACCATATACTAATGTAACATTGCTAATATTTTTCTATTTGAAACAGTCTACATTATTTCAAAAATTTTCAATAGAATCACTACTGTACCATACTAAACATGCAACAAATTGATTATAATAATAATTATTATTATTATAATTAGGTATTTGATTTTAATGAAACAAATGTGTATTCCAAAATCATTCAGCTTGCGTTCACGCCAATTTAAATCTGAACTTGATCAAATACACAGCTGCAAGATCAATAAAAAAGTGGTTCAACTGATGAGAGCACAGTAGTTATTTCAAGTCCTTTGAAGTTTGCAATTGTTTAAAATTTTCTTGTACTAAGCTTTGAATTAATTGCTTTTTAGGAAGGCTCCAGACAATAGAGAAAACCTCCTATTACAATCTCATTAGAGTTCATAGAGACATTGCGGTCAACCGACCGAGAGAAGACAAAGTTACTCGCAATGTCAAGAAGGCGATCCGTCGTCTAATCAATGGCGAGATAACAATAATACACTTTCTGAGTGCAGTGGCTCATGGTGCCGACAACATTGTCAATAGGCCACTGCCTCAGAATGATTGGTTCCTTCTTGACATCGCTGGAGAGGAAGAAGTAATGTGAGAAGGTGAGAGTCAGATTGGCGAGATAACCATCACAATCAATGGTCGACAGCCAAAAGTTACATATTACTTCTACCTTAATTTTAGTATGTGGAAATTATCATTTATATTAAAGCGACAGAGTAATATTTAAATAGTTATTTTTCATTTCAAATGGGATAACCAATGAATCCTAATGTAATAATTATTCTTGTGAAAGAAATATTTAGCTGTATCCATAATTTTCACCAACTCTGCACTAGTAACACGCTGGGTTGGAGAACTCACTCATGAAATGTTGTATTGTAATTTTTGGAATGCGCAACTTTTAATTATACAGAGTTGATTAAAATTATGAAAACAGCTAAATATTTCTTTTACAAGAATTATTTGAAAGGATGTTTCATTGGGGATCATATTTGAAATAATGAAAAATTACACTTTCGCTTTAACATCTTTGTCCCTCATATGAATCGAAATTCATTTTTTTTATGATAAGATGGTCATGTGATACATGATTTCAATACAGATTTCCAAGAGAAAACCGCACATTGATATCTCAACCCATATCAATTTTTTGATGTAAATGTTGCAAATTAGCCAGCTGAAATCATGTGTCAGCCCAAGAAGGACTGTCTGTGTGACAGCTCCCAAATAGCCTCAGCTGATGTTATGAATGAATGAATGGAAAAACTGTAGTAAAATTAATGATAAATCACAACAAATGTTTTTCTTGAGCAATTTCAATGTTATTTGTTATATCCTGAAAAAGGACGAAGGAGTCGGTAAATTTTGTTGTCCAATGAGCTTGAGCTGTAAAAAGAGTCAAAGAGTATGTGTTCATAATTTGAAGTTGATTGATCAAATCTTTCAAAAGTTATTGTTGAACATACACACAGACGGACAATGACTTTGGCCTTGAGTTGAGAGTAAAAACTCGTTAATGCTCAATTAAATTTTTTTTATGGATTCTATATGCATTTTCTAAATGCATTTTTATTGATTTGTATGCATTTTCTATATGCATTTTAGTGTGATGTTACTATAATAATTATATAAATGTCCTAAATATTTATTGATAATCTACAGATGTGGTTCAATCAGTCTAAACATGATATGATGACTGTGATGATATGATGTTAGGAACTCCTGACTCATAAACTAATTCCTTCTCTCTTTTCATTCATATTTCCTACTAGCGGGTAACCCGTGCTCCGCAATGGAGTGTTCATTCAAATAACTGATTTAAAATTAATTAATTTTCATCTTTTCAGGATGACCGTATCTCCAGAAGAGGTTGTAAATATTATGTGGATAGGAAATATTATTAGGATAGATCTGTAAATATTAATGTATTAATATATAAATAAATAAATTGCAACTTGAAAATTATGTAGAATATAAAGACTTTTCATTTCTATCATTAAAAAAACACCTTGTGTGACTAATTTGTTTCAAATTTTTAATTGTTGATTGTTTATCCTTCTTCTAATATTCGTTTGTGGAAAGTAATAATGAATTTGGGGGTTTGAATCATGGGATACAGACTGTTGTGTACCTAATTGTTGTGGGAATTATAACAAGACTCCAAAAGTTTCCATATCTACGGTATTTTCTTTTTTGAAGGATGAAACTTTGAAACGGAAATGGATACGAACGAGAAGAAGGAAGAACTTTAATTCTACAAAACAACGGTTTACATGAAGTGTGGAAGAATAGTGTAAATAAAGTGTGAGTGGAAAATTCAATTGAAGTGTGAAAGAACAGTGTAAATAAAATGTGAATTACCTAACAGTGTAATCAGAGTGTGGAAGAACAGTGTAAATAAAGTGTGTGAAAGAACATTTAAACTAATAAATTAAAAAGTAAAAGCAAAGTGTTGGAACTGTCCATAACATCATAATATTAAAGGTTTCACCTAACTGAAGAAAACATTCTCCTGATGGGTTTCTTTGTACCACAGATTTATTGTATTCAAGTTTGTGGGAGCCTCTTTCCTAAAAAAGAGTTAAATATAATTTGGTTTATATTTGATTTACCTCTCATTCGATTCTGATATAGGTTATTATTAACTATTTTTGGTTGACATGAATTTATCAATAGCTCTATCACTGAATCGAGTAGGCCTATGTCTATGAAGCTGAAAGTATGGATAAATTATTACATTTCTGGAATAAAGTGTTTTTATTTAAATAAAATTTCTATTTAATAAAATACACTTATACACTTATACACACTTATACACTTTATCTTCACCAAGACCAGCGGAGCCGGATAGGTTGTGTCAACATAATACGAATATAACTTTTCTTGAAGTTAGTCATGAGTATAAACTTGAGTTATCAAGATGGCATGGTCACTTCAAAGAACTCATGTAACCCATAGAAAGGGGTTTCCTTAAGCCAACACTTGAGCTTAGCCTTGAAGGCCTGAGTACTCAAGGCTGTTAACCATCTAGGCAGCTTGTTAAAGATTTTTAGTGCCACAGTAGGAAATGAGTCTCTTGTCCTACTTAGTCGGGAATAAGGAATGTCAATCATGCAACCATTCCGAGTGTTATGACTATGTAAGTCTCTCCTCAAGTTGTACTTGTCAAAATTTATCTTGACATGAAATATAATAACTAAATATAGTCATTATTCCAGTAGACTTGAAGAGCGGTCTGCAGTGTTCAAGGTAACCACTGGAGGTGATGATGCGGACAGCTCTCTTCTGCATTATTAAAACTTTTTGGCAATCAGATGCATGACCCCAAAGCTGCAGCCCATAGCCCAGGATGCTGTGGAAGAGGGCATAGTAGACAACAATCAGGTAGGGTCTGCTCACCAGCTGTGTCAGCTTCCGTAGTAGATAGGTCACTCTTGCCAGCCTCTTACACAGTCCCTCAATGTGACAATTCCATTTGAGTTTAGGATCGATGATAAATCCAAGGAGGGACACACTGTGATGATCAGGGCTATGTTGTGCCAATGAACAGAGCAGCCTCTGTGTCTTGCCAAGATTCAATTGGAGCTTATTTGTTTCCAGCCACATCCTAGCTTCTCCAAACACGACTTCTAACACCACACCTCTAACACCATAGTGCTCCATCTTACCAAGAACAATCTCATGTGACACACAGTCAAAGGCCTTGCTCAGGTCACACATGATCAGAGACACAGCATTTCTTTCCTCAAAGCCCCTCTGAACCTGCTCAACTAATTCGGTCACAGCAGTCAATGTAGACTTGTTCCTTCTAAAACCATGCTGCAGATCGGAGAACAGCCTGTTGGACTCAAAGAATACTACAATTTGTTCCTTCATCACAGTCTCAAAGACCTTGGCAAATACTGGTACTATTGAAATAGGCCTGAAGCTATCAATGAGTGTGGGATCACCTTTCTTGTAGACAGGAACTGTGCGAGCCATCTTCAACAACTGAGGAAAAACTCCAGCATGAAGACATTCATTGATAGCACAAGATAATGGGGCTGCAATGACATCAATGATGGACTTCAACACTATGATTGTCATGCCATAAATATCCTGGCTTTGAGAATTTCGGAAACCATTGACCATTTTAACAATGTGACTAGGGGAAACGTCATACCACTGCAATAATCTGGCCTCACTTCTGTCCAAGTTCTCCATTGGGTTCATATTAGTGGTTGGTATAGATGCAACAATATGGTCAATGTTTTGCAAGAGCACACTATTAAACTCGTCAGGATTAGCAGAGCAAGTGACTTTAGCTGACCTCTATTCCTATTTACAAGATTCCAAGCTGCTTTGCATGGATTGGGTGCATTCTCAATTTCTTGCATATTGGCCAATTTCTTGGCTTTGTCAATCTTGCATTTATAATCTGACTTTGCCCTGGAATAGGCTTGATAAATCTTATCCTTCACTTGAGGGCAGTTTGACAATGCATAGTTGTCTTTAAGAGTCAGTACCAGTTCTTTGAGTCTAGATAGTTCAGGGGTAAACCATATTTTTGACTTTGGCCTGTTGCAAGATCTTCTCTGCTGCTTGGTATATCCCTTCAAAATCTTTAGAGGAAAGAAAATGTTGAAGATGTAATCTATCTTTTTGAAAAAAGCATCAAAAGTCTCCTCAGGATCTTTATGTAGAAGCTCACTCATCCAGTCCACTTCAGATACTGCCTCTCTGAAGCTAGGGAGAGAGCTTTCAATTATTTTCCTTACCCCTCTGGTATAATGACAGAACCAATCAGGAAATTTCGTAGAGTCATTCACTATTTCAATGTCAGCTTTGATGATCACTGCACTATGGTCAGCAACAAGAGGCTCAGTAACCCGAACTTGAACTTTTTGCATATCCAGGTTAGTTCCCACGGTGTCTAGACATCGGTTTCCTCTGGTTGGTATCTGCGAAACAATCCGTAGTCCATGAGCAGCCAGCAGATTATTAAACGCTCTTGTAGATTGTTCTTCAAAGTTAACAGGTATGTTGAAGTCACCTCCTATTATAATGTGTTTGGATACACTCTGGAAAAACGACAGACAAGCATCCAGACCATGGAAAAAACCCTCAATACTTCCATTTGGAGATCGGTAGATGCTCAGTACAACAGTTGACATCTCAATCAGTTCGACACCTGCTACTTCCAAATCGAGTTCTACACAAAACTGACTCAAGTCAATTTGCTCCACCCCGATTTCATTCCTCACGAAGACTGCCACTCCACCACCACGATGAATAACTCTACAGTAGGAAGCTGATAGCCCCAGTCCATCAATGTTGGAATAAAGCAGACTCTCCTCACAGTTCAACCAGTGCTCACTTATACACAATACATCTGGCTGAAGGTCTTTACAGAAGTTTTGTAATAAATTGAATTTCGTTCTCAAACATTGAACATTCAAAACAACAGCCACCAGAGTCTTGATTGTGTGTGCAACAAGCTTTTGCGGACTGTCTTGGTGTACGAAAGAGGGGCGGGGCTACTTCATGACACCTCCCTGAGCTCTTCTGAATAAAAAACGTCTTAGAGTGACGTATCTAGGCCATTTAGTACTGACCAGTATTGAGCCCTTCTTGTCAAATTCCACTCCAAGCTTAAAACTACAATACATGTTACTCTTACTTTCCAGCTTTTCGACAGTAAAACTTTGACCAGGAAACGTCCTGGACAAGAATGATTCTACATCTTCTTTTTCTGTTCCCATCTTAATCTTTCCAAGGTGGAACCACGCCCGTTTTTCGCCCAAAAGAGGAGACGATGATTCACTATCTGTATTATTTGTGCATGTTCCTATAAGAATTTTCTTTTCAGCCTTAAGGCTACTGCTAATGTTTTTCTTTGTAGCACCTGCATAACTCAATCTAGATGAATTTGTATTTCTAACAGAATTATCTTTGTTTGGTGTCATATTATCTCCTTGTTGAATGTCAAGTGGTATACGTTTATTGGTTTTAGATTTTCTGCTTTTTTGTTGCTTCCACTCGGAATTGTCAATTTGTTGGAACATGTATGATCTGAAAGTAAGGTTATGTAAATTAGCATTACAACTACTGTTACCTTCAGGTAATGTTCCTTGGTCATTACATTTAAGTTTATACAAAACTTCATCATTATTTTCAACAGCTGCATAGGTCGATTTAGAACCATTGTCGATACTCCATTTAATTGTTCAATTTCCACATTCGATTCATTTCCAACAGTCAACTCAATTCGTTCGATTTCCATAATCGATTTCTCACCAACAGTCGATTTATTTCGTTGATTGGGAAGGCTGTGGCTTGAGGGATGTTTTGATCCTACAGGCTTGTCAAAGTTCGAATTCAAACAGACAGCTGGTTTAACAACATGTACAGAACTGTTACTGTTTATGTCACACATATTTTTCAATTTCAAGTCTATTAAAATTTCAATCTTTTCCAATAGATCATTATTAAAAGACCTAACTAAAAGACCTACAAATTTCTTTAATCTGAAATTCATATAGTATTCCATCCAATAAAAAATTGATAGAGTAACAAAAGTTACATTGATAAGCTAGTATAAACTACTATGATCTAGGAAGAATCAATCTACATGTTATGACTTCATTAATTAGTTGTGGGGCCTGAAGTAATAGTAGGTATTGGGTGCACTCACACAACTTTCCTTGCCGTTATGAAAATTGATCAACTGACGCTAGTGTTCCCGCGCATCTCAAGTCTACTTTTCTAAGATCTGAGCCAGCTGGTGACAGGACAATAGCGCTGCAGACACACGAAGTCTGCTATCTCTTCATAGTGAATGATTTAATATAATCAACAGTTGCCAACATTTTGTAATTAGATAATCACATTTTCTCGAATTTCGAGCTTATTTTCAATTTTAGGTGAAAATGGAATTAAATAGAGAATGCATTTATTCAAATGATAATTAATATATAATTATTATTGAACGAAAATCCTAAATAAATGCTGCAAATTACCCCGAAGACCTCTGCTACTGCAGACATTGACAACAGGGCTAACAGCTAGATGGGAATTCGATGAGAACTACTATCCAAAAATAGTAGCCTAATAATAATAATAATAATTATATATTAATTAGCATTTGAATAAATGCATTCTCTATTTAATTCCATCTGTAACTAGTTGGCCGCTATGGCTTCGTATAAAATGAGCGCTGCTATCCAGAGATTGTCAGTTTGGTGTAAGGGCAAGCATTCCTGACTAGCAATTGGGAGGTACCGGGTTCGATTCCCGGGCTGGCAACTGATTTTTGGGTAGTAGTTCTCATCGAATTCCCATCTAGCTGTTAGCCCTGTTGTCAATGTCTGCAGTAGCAGAGGTCTTCGGGGTAATTTGCAGCATTTATTTAGGATTTTCGTTCAATAATAATTAGGTGAAAATGTTACTGAACATTAATTGTAGAGATTTTTATGCTCAATCTTTTCCACTTGAAATTTTTTGTTTACATTGTATCTGGAGCCTGATAATTGGGAATCTAAAATCAAACTTTGCATAGATGGTGCAGTGCTCCTGAAATTTTTACAGATATGACACTTGTGGCAGTAGATAGAGCTTATCAATGACTATCATAGGTATAAATTTGATCAAAATTGTTGGAGCCGTTTTCGAGAAAATCGTGAAAAACCCTGTTTTTGACAACATTTTCGCCATTTTAGCAGCCATCTTGAATTGCATTTGATCGAAAATGTTCGTGTCGGATCCTTATAGTGTAAGAACCTTAAGTTCCAAATTTCAAGTCATTCCGTTAATTGGGAGATGAGATATCGTGTACTCAGACGCACATACACTCATACACACACACACACACACACACACACACCACACACACACACACACACCACACACACACACACACACATACAGACCAATACCCAAAAACCACTTTTTTGGCTCAGGGGACCTTGAAACGTATAGAAATTTATAAATTTGGGTACCTTAATTTTTTTTCGGAAAGCAATACTTTCCTTACGGTACCTATGGTAATAGGGCAAGGAAAGTAAAAAATATAATGTACAGCAGACAGCATTGGAATATTCAAGAAATAGATTGAGAGTCATAAGAAAATATGATTGGACTAATGTGAATAATAGTGCTTACTATTAAATTGATAAAATCTATCACTTTATTTTTTAATTACACAATATAATACAACTTGGATAAAATATAAAAATGAAAAATATAAATGAATGTTTGAATATAGATAGAAATACAAATCTCAGTACCCTTTTAAATTATTTTATCACAACATGATTCGGATATTAAATACCATTTTCAAGTTTGAAAATGAATCTGAATGTTTCAGACTTGAAAATGGCATTTAATGTACGAATCATGTTGTGATAAAATAATTTAAAAGGGTACTGAGATTTGTATTATATTACAAAAAGCCCTAAAGAAATAGACAAATGAGTGTTTATATGTGATTGAGAAACTACTAGACCAATTATTATGAAAGTTTGGGAATATGTTGTGTAAATAAGTCTCAAGTCTAGTAACACACACATCAATTTTTGAACTTACGATTTTATGCCATCCCAATAAATTTGATTAAATTGAACAAAATATGACAAACATATAATTATTATGATGTGATCATGAGTTTGTCAAGCTCCTGGTAGTGTTTATAAGGACAGAAAAAAATTGTTCATTCAAAAATTGATTTGTATGTAGTTAGACTTTGGACGTTCGATAAAAACTTGTTAGAATTTTTATTGTACAACCAAAACTTGAAGTAGCTTTTAGACACATTGATTTTATATCGTGGACGTGCATTTTCAATTATTTGCTCCAGCTGCTTGCCAGCAGTAACATATTGCCATTTAAAAGCCAAAACATGAACTCCCACACATTTTCTTTTACCTTTGAACCAAATAAAATACAATTTATTGGGTCATGTTTATTTATGACTCGACTGCCTCTGTATTAGCCTGCAATGTAAACGCAATGCTGTGACAACGTCCCATGTTCATGAACATCACAATGTCCTACTTTTGTTTCTGTTTGTCTGGTAGGAATATGCACTCGAAGATGTGAGACACTCCCTAAAGTAGGAACTTTGAATAATTTTACCCATTGAATAGTCAATATTGTAAATAAGCATATTTATTTAAAATAACTCTTATTTTTCTGAAATACAAAAGTTTTTTAAGTTGCCTGATTTGAAAATAATGTCATAATTAGTTTGTGTTTCATTTCTGGTTCAAAATTTTTCTTAATAACTCAATATTTTCAAGTTCTGAGAGTTTATTGAATGTCATCATTCTATTATATTCGGTTTTTAATCAAATCAAATTCAAAATTTCTAGTTTTATTTATGGATTGTAAAGAGGACTCAAATCAATTCAAGAGGATAGCATAACCTATCATTTTTATTAATTCATAACTCTACCTTCATTGTATTATCATTCATCCCATCATCATTAGCTAGGCTTACAATACTTCTACAAAGTCGCCTTTGTAAAATAATAAATAAAGTGACAGGATTGGCTCGTCAAGTGCTTCAAAGGCTTAGAAATATTTCTAGTCTGTTCACCGTATGACTGGTTTATCAATAATCACCTCGGTCGGTTCTTCTAAAGCTGCGTTTATACCAAAGTTATTAACAAAATGTTCATTTTTCCGTCCTTATAGATTCTATTAGATTAAATGGATCTTGACAAACACATAAGCTCATCATTTGTATGAGAAGTTACAGTATGTTCAATCTAATAGAATCTATGAGGAAGGAAAAATAAACATTTTGTTAATAACTTTGGTGTAGACGCAGCTTTAGCTAGCCACTGAAAAGCCTTCCAACGGATACCACCAAATAGTAGCAAAACTGCCTTAAATATTACTAAGAATATTTATGATATGAATTATGGAGTTGTCTGATACTTTCATTTAGGATGAAACTTTCATTACACATAGGATGTCTAATCTGGCAAGTCAAGCAGTTTATTCAGATCCAGTTACTGCAGATTCGGCTCATAGTTTCCAATACCGTACCTATGATTGACTCTTATTGGTAGAAATACGGTATATTTAACTTTGAATATAATATTTTTACCCTTTTGAAAATGAATATTTCCGTAAATTTTGAATTTTATTTGGGAAGCTGTCAATTGTAATTAAGAATTGTGAATTTATTGCAATTGAGAAATAGTAAGATGTAAGTTACATGGGAAGTTGTTAATTGAAGATTAGAAAATAATCCACTTGTCCAACGTCATATTCCATACTTGCATTCTTTGCATGAATTTTAATTCATGAACAAGGTCAACTGGATTTTCTATCAGATTTCTTAATAAAAAAAGAGAAATTTCTGACTAACAAATCTCATTACCGTACCTCAAATTGAATTCATACTTTCTCAAATACAATTCACTATTCTTAATATTACATGATGTGATAACTTCTAAAATACAAATGTCTATTCTCAATTATTACAATTGATACTTTCTTGAAATTTGAAAAGGTATAGATTATTACAAGTCTGGTATAGGTAATACCTACACATTTATAATCAATTCAACCAGATTTTAGCGAATACTTAGCCGTGATAAAAAATAGCCATTTAATAACAATAATAATGCTTTTATTAAATCAAGAGCTTTTACAAACACAATTTTGTAATAATTTTGAATCAATACAATATAAAATACCTTTAAATAATATCTTATCCACTGAGTAAACTGAATTCCATTCAATCACAACAATACATGAAAAAGGATTGTCTGTTTCATTGTTAAATCATGACTAAGTTACAAAAGCCGGTTAAATTTTAATCGTGATTAATTCCAGGAGAGCCAATCAGACAAACCGTCTTATAAAAAATGCCTTCTCTGATTGGTTCTCGTGAAATTAATCACGGTTAAAATTTAGCCTGCTTCTGTGCAACTAACATTAATTAGAGATTATTAATATAAAATTTATCAAACAAATATGAAAAAATAACATTGTAAAAAATCATGTCTGTAATAATCATTTTAGTAAAAATAGAATATTGCTATCACCCGATTTCATTCTTTACCTATTCTTCCAGTTTTTTTTTAATAATGCAATGTTTCCAAATACCGGTAACATTGCCTATTAAAATTACGCCAAAGATAAGGCTAAAAAAAACAGCGTTTTGGAGTGCATTATTGCATTATTGTATTTCAAAAATTACACAAAGTACATCTAATTGCAATTTTGTGAAGTTTATAACAAGATAAGCAATGCAATTATTACTGATATGAATGTACTAGAATAATAATGTTTCAACAAAGTGAAACCGGTGATTAGGTTAGTGATTAGTTTCCATAATGGGCCTACATTTTTAATTCACAATAAATTATTTTAAGTTGCCGTACTACTAACAAAGAATCTACTTTATTATTGTAGCTACAATACATACGGCCTATCTAAATAAAAACTGTTGATTGAAAATAGTCTTCTACATAATTTATTTTATACCTTAATACAAATAAATGTAAAAATGATTCAAACTTTTCTATTAGCTAGCTCTACGTAACGTATTAAATATATATTGTTTTAAATTATTTTCATATAAGTATTTTAAGTTTTAAATCAGTTACCTTTGATTTGTAACTTGAAGTGAGTTCAAATAATAATAATAAATAAAATGTGAACGCACTGTAAGCATGTAAGCAATAAACAGTGTTAACATAACCTTTAAACCATGAAGTGGAAGTGTACATAACCTTTAAACCGCTTATACAGAGTGGAAACGTGGAACGATCCTATCGTTCCACTCAAGTTTATTACTTTCCTTGCCCTATTACTATAGGTAAGGAAAGTATTGCTTTCCAAAAAAAATCAAGGTACTCCAATTTCTTAATTTCTATACGTTTCAAGGTCCCCTGAGTCCAAAAACATGATTTTTGGGTGTTGGTCTGTGTGTGTGTGTGTGTATGTGTATATGTGTGTGTGTGTGTGTATGTGTGTATGTCTGTGTGTATGTCTGTGTGTATGTCTCCATTCCTAATTAACCGATTGACTTAAAATTTTAAACTTAAGGTCCTTATACCATAAGGATCTGACAATAAGAAATTCAATAAAATTCAATTCAAGATGGCGGAAAAAATGGCGGATGATTACTAAAAAACCATGTTTTTCACGTTTTTCTCGAAAACGGCTCTAACAATTTACTTCAAATTTATACCATGGATAGCTATTTATAAGCCCTATCAACTGACATGAGTCTCATTTTTGGGAAAATTTCTAGGAGCTCTGTAATATTTTTGAGAAAAATGGCAGATAATGACTAAAAAACCATGTTTTTAACGGTTTTCTCGAAAACGGCTTCAACTTTTTTCTTCAAATTTATACCATAGATAGCTATTCATAAGCCCTACCAACTGACATGAGTCTCATTCTTGGGAAAATTGCAGGAGCTCCATAATATTCTTGAGAAAAATGGCAGATAATTACTAAAAAACCATGTTTTTCACAATTTTCTCAAAAATTACTTGACCGATTTTTTTCAAATTCATACCCTGTATAGTTATTTATCAGCTCTATCAACTGGCATGAGTCTTTTCCCTGGAAATCTAATGGGGGTCCACCCCATCCTTGAGAAATGGACATTGTAACCTCCTTCTAGTGCATGATAGATAGATAGATAGATGATGCATCTACATCAAAACATAATGAAATAATCTCTTAAATATAATAATAAGTAATATGATAGAAAAAAAATATATATATGTATATAATATAAATCAATAATTGAAAAAAAACGAAAATAAAAACAATTTCATTCAATTTAGTAGAATATATTTTAGACTGAAAGAAAATAAAAAAAAAAGTTAGAAAATAGAGTTATAGGAATTTTTTTTTAATCTTTAAGCAAGAAACAAGAAAATTTCACGCAAACACACACCCTCCACACAAGCAAACACACCACGCATACACACCTCCTCATCCTATGCCCCGATCGCCCTCCCTCAGCCACGCCAAGACCTCCACACCGAACAGTGTCCGCCTCTTCACACTCCTCAAAGATGCGGTAAGCTATTCCACAGTCTGCAAGCGGTCACACAGAACGACCTATTATATGTCACAGTGCGATGGATGGGAATGCTCAACAGGCTCGCACCATGCCTCGTATCTCTTCTGTTGATTCCTGCGAGGAATTGAAATTTCTGACTCAAGTAGAGAGGAGACCCAGTTGCCAGAACCTTGTGGAGGAGCATCAGCACATGATAAATTCTGCTGTCTCGAAGCTTCAAAATACCCATCTGAGTGATGTAAGGGCTTATGTGGACGTCCCTTTCAAGGCCAAAGACAAATCTCACGCAGTAGTTCTGAGCCCTTTGCAGTCTTTCAGAAAGAGTCACTGTCATGTCCTGTATGACCACATCTCCATAATGGAAATGTGGAAATATCAAGGTCTTCACAAGCATTATTCTCTCCCATAAGGGGATAACAGCTCCAATTCTTTTCAGTGAGTGAATGCCTGCAAAGACCCTGTTGCAAGTCTTTGTCACTTGTTCGTCCAGTCTAGATGTCTGTTAAATGTAAGTCCTAAGTTTGTAATGTTTTCACTATAATCCAGTCTATGAGACTGGTCCATGGTTAAAGTCAAGTTGGTTTAAAAGTCTTCTATTACCTATAACGATTGTTTTGGATTTTGATTCATTAATTTTCAATCCATGTTGTGCTGTCCAGAGTGAGACAGCAGTCAGGTCCTCATTCATAAGAGTAACTGCTTCACCAAAATTATCAGTCTTGAAATGTCTATAAATCTGTCGGTCGTCTGCATAAAGATGATATCTGGAGTGTCTGAGTCGGTCAGTTACGTCATTTACATACAAACTAAACAGTAGTGGTCCCAAAACTGAACCCTGAGGTACCCCCCTGTTGACCACCCTCCATTGAGACGTGCTGTCCAATCGAACACACTGCTGTCTGTCAAGAAGGTATGACCTCACCCATGCCACACTACTCTCAGAAAAACCATAATTTTTCAGTTGTTTCAAAAGCAGCGGGTGATAGATACAATCGAATGCCTTGCTCAAGTCAATCAACACCATCAGTGTAGACTGTCTCCTATCCATAGCCATTCGAATGTCATCTGAGACACAGAGCAAAGCTGATGTGGTGCTGTGTCCTCCTCGGAATCCAGACTGATGTTCGCTGATGATTCCTTTCCGAGTAATATAGCCACTTATTTGCTTATGAGCAAGCCTCTCCTGACCCTTAGACAAGACAGACAGTATGCCGACCGGCCGATAATCAGAAGGAGAAGTGGGATCAGGAACTTTGTTGAATGGAATGATCATGGAAAATTTGAATGCAGATGGGAAGCTGGAGGTCATAAATGAAGTATTGTATAAATGTGTGATAAACGGAGAAATGAGAGGCAGAATTAGTTTGATGAATCTCACTGGAAGTGCATCAGCGCCGACAGCATTACTCTTAATATCACAGATTGATCCAATGACATCCATCTGCATCATCACACCATAACACCTCATAATTATTGGAATACTCGTAGGCCAAATCCAAACTCACCGGAACCTGAGAGAAGTGACAGTTCAATTCTTCAACAGTATGTCTGACCACCAACTTGGACTTATCCTTGCCTGCCCCAAGAGACTTTAAAGCGCGCCATTTGGAAGCCATTGATCTATTAGAGTTTAACAAATTTTTGAAATATTGACTTTTGGAATTTCTAATTAACTGCTTACATCTATTTCTTTTTGCTTTGTATTCGTCAAAAGTATTTGTATTTTGAGTTTGTCTGGCCAGTGTACATAGTCTATCTCGTTCTTTCATTAATTGTTTAATATCCTGAGTAATCCATGGAGCTGGTGTCCTGGTGACACGTCTTTTCCTTAAGGGAACATATTTATTGAAGAGATATTGTAGATTATTGACTATTATTAAAAGGATGTTATTGATATTATTAGTGTAGTAAATTCCTTCCCAGGGCATGTGAATTGTCTCTTTGAATAATGCTGTACTATCTATATTTTTGTAGTCATAATACTTGATTATTTTTGGCTTCATTTTGGGGGGCTTAATGGTGTACACACAATATATTAGATCATGTCCAGAAAGTCCGGGAGCTGGGATCTGTCCATGAGTTCTTACCAATTTGGGATTAGAGACTACTATTAGATCAAGGGGGGTATGGGATGTAGCCGTATGGCTACATGAGGTAGGTAGGTAGAGCAGTTTATAAAAAGAACACAGTCATAGTCTAGATATTTCATCTGTAGAACAGCTGTTTTGACGACTTTTGAAAAAATCATCGAATTTCACAATTTACACAAAGGAAAAAGTACTCTGAAAACAATTATATATACACATATAAAGTAGTCTGATCGTAGTTGCAAATATTTTGCCGCCAATCATCATTATGTTATTCCCCTAAATTATTCTCGTCTAAGAATGAGGCTTACAGTTCATTGAGCAAGGAAAGTTGTGTGAGTGTACCACACCAGATTTTTTTTGTTTAGATTTTTGACTGTTGACCAGGTCTCCCGTTGAACAACTTATACCCACCCCTTACAAGCTCAACTAAATCTGCACAAGAATCTTATTCTATTAGAATAGGTAAGTTATATACTGTAAATATATATGATATAATGTAAATATATCCCTGGATGAATAGAATTGGTAAAAAGCTCATTAGCAATGAAATTCTTAATTGTGTAAATGAATATTTAGATCATAGAAGTCAAGTTAGTCCTAAAATCATTCCTCCCCAGCAATGTAATTTTCTATGGATAACTCTGTTAATAGGTCCAAACATAGGAATGGATAGGCAAACAATATTAATCCTGGGCCTAGCACTAATGATAAATTAACAGCTAATGAAACTTTTCCAAACACTATATTTTGGAATGTCCAGGGTATATCAAACAAATTAGAATATACTTCCCTCTTATGTTATAACTATAATGCTAAGATAATTACTGTTGCTGAACATTGGTTAACAAACAATGACTGTAGCTATCTCACAATACCTGAACTTGGGTCCTTCTATGGAAGGAAAAATTTCATTCATGGTGGAGCAGCAATTTTTTAATTAATGGATTGGAATTCAAAGAAATAAGCATAGTAAAGAAACTTTCTATAGAAATGGTTTGTGAAGCTGCTGCAATTGAACTTCCAAATGGGAAAATAATTGTTTTGTCATTGTACAGACCCTATAATAATGATGTTAGTCTTTTTAACAACTTTCTATCCTGTATTAATGATATATTATGTGCCATTTATGAATGTAATTATAATTTAATATTATGTGCTGTTTTCAATGTCAACTTCAATGTAAATGATAATTTTAATAGAGATCTTTGCAATCTGCAAATGAAATCACTAGACCAGGCACACTGAATGAAGGCCACTGTATTGATAATGTTGTGACTGATTTTCATGATAGCAGACATGTGACCCAAGTTATCAATACACATCTGTCAGATCATCATGCCCCACTATTCAAATCTTGAATAAATGTGAATAATGACTCTCAAAGTTTCTCTAGTGTGAACAAAAAGCTAGTTAGGTTAGTTAATGATCAGAACACTTATTTATTTGTTAGGTTAATTTGTAACATAAACTGAAGTGTGGTGTATTTGCTTAATGATGCTAATGATAAGTTTAAGAAGTTTTTTGATTTGTATATGTCAGCTGTTGATGCTGCTTATCCTCTTAGAAGCTTGTCCTCTAAGCTGGATGATGGATGGTATACTGCTGATTTAATCAAGCTCGAACATAGTTGTGATAAATATTATAGCTTACTAAAATATTTTAAGACTAATCAGTTTAGAGATGAATATAGAAGCTGTAAGGAAGAGTATAGAATTGCTATTAAGAATGCAAAAATAAATCATTTCAACAACAAAATAGAGCACTCAAAGAATAAAACTCAAGCTGCATGGAAGGTAGTTAAAATTCTTACAAATGTCAACAATAAAGCTATTGATTCACATGATGATAACAATGCTGATTCATTTAACAACTTTTTCATTGAAAAAGTTGAGGAAATTAGTTAAAATGTGCCAGTTAGTGAACATCTCAGCTCTCACTACATCAATAAGTGCAATATGCCTAATGTACCATTTTGTTTCCAACCTGTTACTGCACATTATTTGTACCAGAAAAAAATTAGTCTTAGTAATTCAAGTTGTTTAGATATATATGGTATTAATTCTAAGGTCTTAAAAATATCTGCCCCTTATATAAGTGAAGTTTCGAGTTACCTTTGTAATGATTGTTTTGTATACAAGGGCATTTTTCCAAGAGTATTGAAAAACTTCAAGGTAATACCTGTACATAAAAAAGGTGATAAGAAAAACTTGAATAATTTCAGGCCAATATCAATTGTACCTGTGATATCCAAAATATTTGAGGCCATAATGCAAGACCAGATCTCAAATCATTTTGAAACCTTTGGTATTTTTTCTGAAAAACAAGTTGGCTTCAGGCCATGTAGAAATACTAGCAATGCAGTAAAAAGTTGAGTAAATAGTGTTGTTGATGATTTGGAGAAGGGTGTATCTGTTAGTTGTAGGTCAAATAAATAAATAAATATATGACATGTCTAAAGCTTTCAATGCTGTTAAGCATAACATACTTTGCAAAAAACTTTCTTATTATGGCTGCAATTCCAAATCAATCAATCTATTTAAAGGACCGCAACCAGTTTGTTTACAAAGATGGTCAATTCTCTAAGGGCAGAAAGGTTCATTATGGGGTCCCTCAAGGCTCCATACTTGGATCAATACTCAATCAATCAATCAATCAATCAATTTTATTGGAAAATAATTTTTTACAATGTTGGGTCCTGCTAAACCCATGGGTTTTTCAGCAGGTGCCATATCAAAACAAAATTTTCACAACTTTAAATTAAAATAAAGTACAAATAAAATAAAATTAGGCTATTTGTCATGAATACAAGAAATGAAAAAAGGAATTAAAATAATAATGAGAAAATAAAAAAGAACATAATAATCAGAAGTGAGAGTAATAGAGTTAATAAATAACATTATTATAAGCATGATAAATAAGGAGTTAATTAAGAACTAAAAGGAATAAAAGAAGGAATAAAGTAGGAAGTATTTTATACAATATTAATATTACTAAATTATTAGTCGTTCAGGCTGGCGGCAGTGACTTTACAACATATATATAATAATTTAAAACCAGCGGAATAGGCTATTTGAAAGATGAAAAAAAAAATTCATCGTACGCAGGCCTATTAGAAATTATTATTCAAATAATGATAATAAATATTTATTGTTTATTTCAGAATTTAGAGTACTATTATCACTGTGTTTTATTCTCATTTCGATTTCACTGGGTTGAAATCAAGTTGGGATTGTTTATTACATAGATCATTACATCCGTTTTTGAGTAGTCTCTTATGTTTGCGGGTAGTTTGTTGAAAGGAAAGGTATTATGTAGAGCAGAGATCTTTTTCCATAAATATTATTGAACCGGGGAATTTGGTATATTATTGGTGACCTGAAATTGTAATGGGCAGGAGGAGCTAGAAGTCTATAGTGGAAATTATTTTTGAAAAATACTATTATTTTGAAGGTGTAAAAATTTCTTGGTGTCAGAGTTTGATAAAAAATTTGTAGGGTTTGAAGGTTGTTCAAATTTAAGTTTAGATGGGGTATTCTAGACGAAATAACTTTTAGGATCCTCAACTGTATTTTCTCTACTCTCAATAATAAGTAATTTGCAGCACAGCCCCATGATTGAACTCCATATCGTATAATGGATTCTACTAACGACTTATAAATTAAATACAGGCAATCAACAGTGATGTTTTTATGTAAATAAAATATTTTAGCGCTTAATGCCTGGAGTTTCTTGGATATATTGTCAATTTGAGAATGCCATCTCATGCTACAATCTATCATTATTCCAAGGTAACGTGTATCACTGACCAAAGACAGAGATGGACAACTACAGTTTTCAAAAGAGTTAGTGAAGAGGCACTTACAGTTGTGAACAAAGATTTTTGGAGTTCCTTCACATCTAATATGGGGTGATTTGAAATGCATTAACACTGTTTTTTCTTGTTAATTACCAAGTTTCTACCATGAGACCATCTGAGAATTCGATTGAAATCTGATTGGAGTAATTGCTCCGCCGCCCTTGGATCTCTATGCGCGACTAGTAGAGCTGTGTCATCAGCATACATAAAAATTTCTCCATGTCTTATTACACTTGATATGGAATTAACATAGATATTATAAAGAACTGGACCCAGTATACTTCCTTGAGGGACTCCAAGATCATCATTTCTGATCAAATCACTGTGGTTGTCATCAATTTTAACCTTAAAATATCTATCCTTCAAATAACTCTCAAATAATCTAAGTCTGTTGCCAGTTATTCCTATACTATTGAGGTCTTCTAACAATATTTTATGGTTAAGGGTATCAAATGCTTTTGAGTAATCTATAAATATGGCTAACACATGATATCTGTTATTCAGGAAAGTATTGATTTTTTGTGAAAAATTTGATAAAAGTATTTCTGTACATTTTCCTTTTTGAAAACCATACTGGGCATTGGACAGAATATCGTTTTCAGACAGATATTTATTTAAATTTGTGAGTAGATATCTTTCAAATATTTTTTCTGGTGTAGACAGTTTCGAAATTGGTCTATAATTATCTAGATTGTCTCTTTTCCCGGATTTAAAAATTGGATTGATAATTGAGATTTTCAAGGAGTCAGGAAATATACCCTTAGAAATAGACAAATTGATCATACGACACAGTGGAGCACACAAATGATCTTTCAAGAGTTGTAGCTCCAGTACTCCAATACCATCAATAACTGGCGATTTATTTTTGTCCATATTGTCAACTATTTTTTCTATATCATGAACCCGGGCCTTCCTTAAATAGAAGCTGGAGTTAGGTGGAATGTGGACAGTGTCATTAAGAATTAGTGGACAAAGGTGTGACGTGTTTCTAATATTATTAATGAAAGATTTCGCAAACGCTGAGCAGAGTTCAGATGCACTGTTGAATTTATTGGATAAATCTCTTAGAATTCGGCTACCAGAATCGTCTGAAGCCCTACCCAAAATTCCATTAATACATTTCCATTTCGATTTTATGTCATTTTTTGAGTTGGCAAATTTTTTTATTATGTGTTCACGTTTTGTTAAAGAGATTTCTTTATTAAGTTTGTTACGATAACTTTGATATTCGTTTCTATTCTGGATGTTGGACGGATTACTCTTATTGCGCCTAAACAGTCTGTCTCTAATTTTGAGTTTATTATGAAGCGATTCAGTCATCCAATTATTTTTGAAATTGAGTTTTATGTTTTTAACGTGAATTATTTTCTTACATTGTTTACTTGCTATGTCAAAGTTCAGCTTAATCTTATCATAAATTAAATTAGGTGAAAGGAGTGAAAATCAGCTATTCCACTCACTTTGTTTCAACATATCAATAAGTTTATTTTTATCTATGATTTCTTTATAAGTATCTGACTTTTGATTTTCTTTTGATAAATAATTGTGAAGGATTTTACAACTGATGATATAGTGATCCGATATTTTCAAGTTGATCACACCTGTATGACAAGTAAGGCTATTATCAGTAAGTCGAATAAATAAGTGATCAATACAGGACTGGGTAAGCAGATCCTGTCTGAATTCTTCCCTAGTAACAATAAAGACACCCTCCTTACAACCGTAAGATAAGAGCATAGATTCATATAATTGAACAAATTGATCGTCCCATTTCAGAAGATCAATGTTTGTATCTCCTACAATGATTAGATTAGATTTATTTTCTAGTTTAGAGATTACGTTTTCAAGATCATTGATGAAATCTGACTTTAGAGTACTGTGAGGTCTGTACAAACTGATTACATAGATACGAATATTTTGAAACTTAAGTTCCAGAAAAATGAATTCAAAATTAACAATATTGAAATCGAAATCTATTTGAACAAAGGAAATATTGTCTTTCACATAAGCAGCAAGTCCTTAATATATTATATTAACGACATAATTTGTAATATAGAAGGCACTGATAAAGCAGGATTTCTCTTTGCTGATGATTTTGGTCACAAAGTTAGTTGTGAATTCAAAGCAGGTGTACAAAATTGTCTAGTTGATAGCTCTCTACTCCTTAATGATTGGTGTGCTAGTAATAATGTATCATTGAACCTAGAGAAAATTTCCGATATTATGTTTACCTACAATAGAAATTCAAACAATGAAGTAGGGACTGAACCTTTAAAATTTCTAGGTATTTTTCTTGATCCCAAACTTAATTGGCAACCACATGCAGAGTTCATTAGTAAACAAATAGCAAAGGGACTCTACTTGCTGAGAAGTTTAAAGTTTACTGTAGATATTAATGTGTTATTAAATGTGTATTTCTCTCAAATACAAAGTTTACTGTCCTATGGTATACTATTATGGGGCTCTAGTACTCATGTCTCAACATAATTTATACTCCAAAAGAAAACAATTAGATTGATTTGTAATGTTGATATGAGGACCCACTGTAAACCCTTTTTTACAAATTTGGGAATATTAACTGTCTAATCTTTGTATGTATTATTTAGTGTTAGTTATGTACATAGTAATCTGGATTTTTTAAAAATTAAATAGTGACTTTCATGGATATGAAACCAGAAATAGGAATAATATCAGAGTTCAACAGTTCAGGTTCACAACTTCACAAAAAAATCTACACATCTGTTAAAGTATAAAATTCATTACCACTAGAAATTAAAGCACTTCCTCTTACATTCGTCAAAAGGAAATTAAAAACTGTACTGAAAGCTGAAAGTTTATATTTATAAGAATTTTATGTAATTGACTGGACCAAATATTTGTAGGCTAATATTATTTGTATATATTAATTGTATTATGTAATATCTAGTACCTATTTTTGACATTTATCAATACATTGTTAACAATGTCTATGATAGTGGATATTCTTATTCTTTCAAGAATGTGAACAAAGAAAAAGTCTTGCTCATTTTTGAAAGTGGATTTCATATTTATTTTCTGTTTGTATTCCAGTTTCTCTCATCTTTGTAAGTAATGAGAGAATTTAACAAATACTTTCTGCATTAATTACATTTATTACTTATAATAAATTGACTTATTACACATGGATGAGTGAATGAATAACCCCCATAATAATTTGAAATTAAAAATGGTTTTTGAATTTCAGTATTTTTTATTTCCACAATTTATTCCTGTTTATTTTATCACTTATTTTATAATATTTCCTGTTATATTCAATATAAAGAATAATTGTTTAAAATTATTTTAATAGATAGAATATAGCTATCTTATCACTTTCTAGAAAACCACATGAAAATACATGTGAAACAATTGAGGAAAATGCACATTGTAGTGGGCTCTAGCACATACAATATTTACAGATTACAAACTCTACCTCTTCTTTGGTTCTAACCTTCTTATTGTGAACAACTTTCTTTGAAAATTACAACTTTGAATGCTTTATTGAACAACAATGATATGTATCAAAAAAGTATTTCAGCTGCTGTTTCTTCCAAAGACTACATTAAAATGATGTGTCATACAGTGTGATGATCTCTTGCTTCGAGACAGAATAGTTTAATTGAAATAGATGGAAACAGTTAATTAATCAAATTTGAAAAGCTATGAATTATATATTGAAACAAATCCTGAAACAAGAAATCTAGCTTGTTGGAAGAATAGCTTCCAAAATTACTAATGAAAAAATCATAAATTGAATTCATGAAGTGCATCAACAAATCAATTGCATTTAGCCTATCAGCTTGGAAAATTATGAATTATCAATAAATTTAATCGAAAGAAAATACTGTAATCATGCCTAGCCTATTGGAAGAATCCTTACAGACATCGCAAGGAACGGAGCACCAAAAATTGTGTAACATTATCACATATTTCTAATTGAAATTCTATCAGCCTGTTGCATAAAAGAAAATAAAACCTAATCACCATAAGATGACGTCTTTAATGGAGCCACTGCAGCCACTTCCCTGTTCAGCTCTGTATGATGACGTCATCTTATGTTAATTAAATTACATTTTCTTTTGTGCAACTTTCCGTTTGTGTTGGAACTTGGAATTATGACATCCCTATTGTCTATACAGGTAGATAGGAATATTCTCATTCATTATATTCAGAACCTTCAAGTTATGTATGGTAGCCATTGAGCTTATTAATTTTTTTGTCCAAAAAAATGTGGGGTCCCAGATTTGAGAATAATTTTCAATATCATTTATCTCATCAATTCGAGTGATAGCTCATTTTACTCTAGAACATGGTATGTCATAGTGGAGTAGGTCAATTTCCACACAGACAAAAACTAAACAAGTAGAGTAGAGGACACATTATAAGAATTTTTTGTAACTAACTAGGTTTTGTATGTAATTTATTGTAATTCATCTAATATGTTGTGTAATTGATGTAGTTTTAGTTTTTTTTGGGAAATAAACATTCATTTATTTATTTATTTGTTCATTTTACTCAGCTCTTCAAGGTGGGTTCAATGCATATCGGTTACCTGATTGAACCTTACCTAACCCTAACACATGCCTTCGCCACGACCAACCTCACCAGACATGTGTATTTTAATGAAATGATTATAAACTCAACTTTTTGTAATGGAATTGCTCCAAAAATACTTTCATATGAAAATGGAGAATAACAAATAAAGCCAAGCCAACAGTGCAATTCATTAAAATACACATAGCCTATCTGGTGAGGTTAGAGATACAAGTGAGGTTTTTTCGGGCAACCGAAATATGCATTGAAACCACCTTGAAGAGCTGAGTAAAATGAGCTATCACTCAATATGAAAGGACAAATATTAAGAATTCTCTAATTTGAAGAAAAAGAAGAACAAGATGACAAAGAAGGAGAAGCAGAAGAAAAAAAGTTGGAAAAAAGTAGGCTAAGTGTTATCCAATGTACCTAGAATACAAGGTAGTGGCCATGAAAAGATGCGCAGTGACAAATCCAAACCAGCTGGTCAGTGTGACGTCATTGGTGCTCTAAAAGTATATTCTTCCTATCTTTTCAATGTTAAATTGAGCAACTTTGTAAGTCTTTTTCTCAAAAAGTACATAATTTTCCAGTCCCATCGACATCTACTGTGATTAATACAATATTTATCTTTAATTTTCTTTAGAAATTCAATACTTTTGGACGGCTGATTCTTTCAGAATGATCGATTTTGTAAGAGCCTGCACATCGAATACCTGTTGCTCTCTTATTGAAAATTAACATGCTTTCCCTGACTCTTTTGCTGATCAATTACTCAATGCTGATCAATTTGATAAAGCGATCATTGAATAAGGAATTAAAAACGTGGAAACATTGATTAGAGTATAATATTATCTCTCTCAACATCCTTCATATCTTGTCTGTATATTGCATAGAATCAGTAGAACATCTTGCCGGTTCAACATCTTTGATCCTTTAGGAGTGCACTATTAATTCAGGAAAAAAATGATATACACGCATATACACATACTTTAACCTGGTGATAGTTGTGTGTTATGGTCATATACAATATTTATCTTTTTTCTTGAGCAACTTTGTAAGTCTTTTTCTAAAAAAGTATATAACTTTCAAGTCCCATCGACATCTCCTACGATTTATACAATATTTATCTTCAATTTTTTTCAGAAATTCATCACCTTTGAACTCCTAGATCTGCCAGAATTCTCGATAATGTAAGGGCATACCGGTTTGGAGATAGAGAACTCTCATTTGTTACTACGAGAAGGGATATTTGTAGAAGGAATGAATAGATTTAATTTGTCAACATTTGAAAAGATGAATGGCTTCAAAGGTTTTCTATTCAAAGTTTTAATACCCCAACAATTATGAAGTTGATAAAAGGTACTGAATGTAGCCTATTTCTCCTAGTAATACTTTGAGTGATAATATAGACCTATACTTCTTCAATCACTGTTTTATCAGCATAATAATTAGACTTGGCTTGAATACTTTATAGTTATTTTGAGCTTTCTCGTTATTTATTACATTGTACACATTCGAGCTGTTTCCTTTGTTCATTGTGATATTCTTCTGCAAACTCAACCAATATCTATCCTTTCGAAATTGATTCTAATACCAATCTCAATGCAGAAGACATATAAAGGAAAAGCTAATATTAATTTGATAAAAGTAAAATCAAGAGCGGTTGCAGAGAATAAAGGTTGTTAGTGCAGGACATTCTATCAGTGATTTGGAAGGAGAATGTGGATGATCAACGGATGAAGATGATAAGCGTACCACATTCCTCCCTTATGATATTTGATGATTTCGTTTGTTATTACCAATCAATTGGATTGATCAACAATCAAATTCCAATTTAATTTTCGATAAAGAACTTTGGACTCAAAATCATTTATACTCAGTGACCAAGGCACAATCTAGTAACATAATTTTTATCACATATACATCACTCACACTCTATGTGGTAGAAAGCCCCAATATATGGAACAAAAGGAAGTATGTATGTATATAATACATTATTATTGGATCATGAAGAGTTGATTTTCCCTTTCACAAATTAATAAAGAATGAGAGTTTTACAATATATACCAATTGAGAATTCCTCTTACAAATAATAAAATAAGAAATATGTGTTTCAGAATACGAGAGCAAGTATTCAATACAATTATCAATTATTGAGAATTCCCCACGAGCAATCCTTGCTTTAATAATTATATATTCGCCCTTATATTTTTTGTTATAGTTTCCAATTAGAAAGATTCAACCACAAACCTATTTCCTGATCAAGTATGTAAAAGCCATAATTTTCCTGAAATAAGAGATCCTCCCAAGGGATGAGGCAAGATGTTCTATTGATTCTACATATGATAAACAGTACACAGACAAGATAAAGGATTGTGACAGAAATAATATTGTAGTACAATCAATGTTTTCAAGTTTTCATGTTTTTAATTCCTTATTCAATGATCGATTTATCAGATTCATTAGCATTGAGTAATTGAATTACAAAAGAGCCAGGGAAAGCATGTTGATTTTCAATAAGAGAGCAACAGGTATTCGATGTGCAGGCTCTTACAAAATCAATCATTCTGAAAGATCCAGCTGTCCAAAAGTATTGAATTTCTAAAAAAATTAAAGATAAATATTGTATTAATCGTAGGAGATGTCAATGGGACTAGAAATTTATGTGCATTTTGAGAAAAAGAATTACAAAGTTGCTCAATTTAACATTGGAAAGATAGGAAGAATAGATATTTAGAGCACCAATGACGTCACACCGATCATCCGACTCTGATCATTAAAAGATCGAGATGCATGTGGCCAGTACCTTGTATTCCAAGTAACTTATCTACGTGTTATCTACATCTTCCACTTTTATAGAGAAAAGATAAAATGAATGCATATCGTTTGAACTTGCTGGTTCAAGTTCAATTACCCAATAGTGTTGTTACACAGGCAAAGTTATCCAATCCAGTTCCTTGGCGGGCGACAGCTGAATGAAGCGCGACTTTTGAAAATTTCTGCCCAGCATCACAACTCTCATAATGATAATTTTTTTCGGCTTAGGAAGGTGAAGGAGTCATTGGAAAATTCTACAAAAAATCGTGAACGTTTTTTTCATATATTTGAGATTCTTCTGAATTTTCAAATCAATCTGTCCAAATTTAACAAAGTTATAAGCATTTACAAATGCGATGCTAGTTTAGAATAAAAATAGAGTAATATCCGTATTCCCTACCAGATATTCAGCTGAACTTTGAGTTCTCATTTTATTCTATGCAAAAATGAATGCATTTTTTGGCATTTCTGAGCTTGGAATAATATTTTTCACATGTTTCTTCATATCTATATCCAATCAGGTACAATTTATAAGATAAATACAGTAATGCAGTAATAAAGATTTCTATTACATAACATACTTGAGTACATTCTTAATATTGAACTGACCAACAAGAGCTATAAAGATTTATACAAAAGACCCACCTTTTGTTAAGGAATGAGCCTACACTTCTATGGATGAATACTTTGTATAAAAATCAATCAATTTATATGTTACTAATATTCTATAAGGAATAATTGTCATACTTGGAAGATGTTGGAGTACATTGCTCATTATAATGCAAATGTAGTAACAGTTTGTAGCACTCAACGTTTTAATGATTCCAGTAGGCCTTCATTATTGTACTTTCTTGTGTATGTCACTGCAATAAACTGAATTGATTGATACACGAAATACTTCTAAAATCAATATAACAATAGGCAGTGTTTGGTAAAGATGGTATTGTGATTAAAATTCATTCAAAGACCTGGCATGTTCACAAAAGTCTTCATTCAGTTTTAACAATCAAAACCTTGATATTATTCCAGCAAACAGTTTGAATTCTACGGCTATTCCCCAATTTTATTCAGATGTTCATACCTTAAGATTAGTGTGGTTGATTTCTGATGAGAAAGGTCGAATACATTTTTTTTAATTTCCAACAATTGATAGATACCCAAAAGTCAAATTCTTTTAATAACCGCTCATTTTTTATATTCTCAAAAGAAGGGATGTGTCAAAACTTTATGGTCGCTCACACCATTAGCATCCACCGACCTTGCCACCCCCTGAAGCTTGCAGCTCCTGAACACGTGCCTTCCATCCCCAAAAATTCCAAAAAAATTGTAGTGTTTCTTGTCTGTCATCTTGAACTTAAAAAATTCCATTTCGTGAAAATTGTACTTGTTCTATAGTTGTTATTGTCTCTCTAAGGGCCGTTTGCACAGTGACAGTTTAAACAAAAATTCTATTTCAAACTGGATTAAATCCGTAGCAAGTCTCGTTTGTTATAATGTGTTACATTTTGAGTTGAAGCCACCAGCTGATTAAATTCAGTTTAAGCTTTGACTGTGCAAACGTCCCTTAATTCGGTAATTCCCTTTCAACTGATACAGCTAATTGGGGTTTTCAGGGTAATTTCCTAGATTTCTACATTTATTGAGCATGCTTGACTTACTATGCAACATCAAATAAATAAATAAATCAACTTTATTAATCAACTTTTAATGCATAAATAACGGTGCTTGTACAATTTTTTTCTTTACATATTCTGACAACATGAAAATCTCAGTTTATTGACAATGCTCTACAGACTACAAAATGTTTTGAGTTATGTGCACTACAAGTTCACACAGAGCCAGTTGCTGGTTGATTCAAACAAATCTTGTATCATTATTACAAAGACAAAGTATGGCAACGTTTGATGGACCTTCATGAGGAGTAAAATTTATTTACTATATGAGAATTGGCAACACAGCTCAGCAGACCAAACATAGGAGCACATTTCACGCAGCAATTATAATATTGAAGGACCTTCTTGAGGTGTGAAATTTGCATGCAACTCCAATGTTGGCACCAAATCACTCAAGACCCAACATAGGAGTAAATTTTATACAGCAATAATATTATATAAGCACTTTGGAGGTTAGAAAGGACCATCATGAGGTTAATAACTTGACAATGATCCAAATTAATTATGGATGAATATCATAAATTGAGTGGAATATAACCATTCGGCAAGTCAAATTCTTCAGGTAAAACATGAAAGTTTCATTTTGTGACTATCTGATCAAATTTAAAATTGGGGGTCCCGGGGACCAACATGAGAGTTGAAATTTCACTGGACCACAGAATAAGCATAAACAGAATTATGACAGCTAGTTCTCAAGATTCTCGATAGAGCGCGCTTGTGTTCAGATTTTGATCACATAATATTATGATACAGGCACAGGCAGTTGACACACTCCCACCACCTTAGCACTAACACATACTCAGGCGCGTTAGTGGTCTTTCACGTACAATCATCACATGCTTGGATGCTTGCCAAGACGTGCACTGTTGCCAATCTGCCCTGTTGCCAAAAATATATACACAACTTTCCACTAGGCACAGCTGTTACCACTCTTCAAGCTGTTACAATTTACAAAATGTTTCGATAATTAATCACCTCAATTTAAATTAAACCAATATGGCTCAAATAAATTATGTGGAACTATAATAATTATAATATAATTATGAAAGATATAATAATTATATCAATTATTATATCGGTATCATCAATATTCAACAATGATTTTTCAAAGGAATTATAGTAAGGATATAGTGAAAATTGTGAAGAACTGAGGGAATGTTTTAGTTTGCAAATTTGACCATTTTCTCTCTTACTCAAAATATTTTTTATCGAATTTATTGATAAGAATCTTGCTAAAAAATGTTATCTACTATGTGATAAAAAACAAATAATAAGCTTCATCCAACAAAATAATTTCAATAGATATAACAACAAAATGGTGGTATAATATTCATTCATACATTCATATTAGGTTTTTTCTTCATGACAAAGAACTGTCTCTAGGCGAATAAAATATATTTGAGATGGAATTCATTATTACTAATAATTAATCTTGTAACAAATATACCGAAGCAACTTGAATCACAGCTACTCAAAGTACTATATAGAAGGAGGCAGTAAAGGAAAATTAGCAACCATGTGGTCATTTTTATCAACGATTATCAACGCTTTTTCAGATACAAACGTTCTTTATTCTTAAAATAAATTTTTTCTATTTTTTTAAGGTCATAAAAGTAGATATAAAAGGGCGACTCTGGTGCACAAGTGCACCAGAGTCGCCCTTTACCTCAAGGTCATCCAGGTCAACCACCCCCAACCTCAAGGTCATCCAGGTCAACAACCCCCAACCTCAAGGTCATCCAGGTCAACCACACCCACCTCAAGGTCATCTAGGTCAACCACACTTACCTCAAGGTCATCCAGGTCAACCACACCCACCTCAAGGTCATCCAGGTCAACCACACCCACCTCAAGGTCATCCAGGTCAACCACACCCACCTCAAGGTCATCTAGGTCAACCACACCTACCTCAAGGTCATCCAGGTCAACCACACCCACCTCGAGGTCATCCAGGTCAACCACCCTAACCTCAAGGTCATCCAGGTCAACCACCCTAACCTCAAGGTCACCCAAAAAAAAAATAAATAAATAAAAAAAAAATTAAAAAAAAAAAATTAAAAACACATAAATCGAAAAAAAAAAAAAATAAATAAATAAATAAAAACACTTAAAATTGGGAATAAATGGGAAAAAGGGAAAAAAATTTCCCTACTGATCTTGAACTGCCCGCCGGTCGCCCGGCCACCACCGGTCACCCCACCAGTCGCCCGGCCGCCGCCGGTCGGAAGAAGTATCATATTCTATATAATTTAAGTCTTTAAACATAAATCCTCTATGGTGTAGTGGTTAGCAAGTCAGCTTTCTGAGTTGGAGGCTCTATGCTCGAATCCAAGGCGGTAAAGGTAAGTATTAAAGGTCAGTATCAACAGAACCAGAGGATATATTTTTTGTATGTAGTGGGTAGACTGGCCCACCACTGCCAGTCATCCCGCTGCCAGTCGTCCGGCCGCCACCGATCGCCCGGCCGCCGCCAGTCACCCGGCCGCCACCGATCACCCTGTTGGTCACCCCACCATCGTCACCAGTCGTCCCACTATCGCCGCCAGTCGTCCCACTATCGCCACCAGTCGCCCCACCATCGTCACCAGTTGTCCCACTATCGCCACCAGTCGTCCCACTATCGCCACCAGTCGCCCCACCATCGTCACCAGTCGCCCCACTATTGCCACCAGTCGCCCCACTATTGCCACCAGTCGCCCCACTATTGCCGCCAGTCATCCCACTATCGCCACCAGTCGTACCACTATTGTCACGTCATCCCACCATCGCCGCCAGTCACCCCACTATCACCACCAGTCGCCCCACTATCGCCACCAGTCGCCTGGCCGCCGCCAGTCGCCCCACCACCGGTCGCCCGGCCGCCGCCGGTCGGCCACCGCCGGTCGTCCGGCCGCCACCGGTCGCCCGGCCACCAGTCGCCCCGCCGGTCGCCTCACCGGTCGTCCGACCGCCACCAACAGTCGACCTGCTGCGGCTGGCAATTGTCCCGCCGGCTGAGCATGAGCATTCTGAGCGCAGTCAGTGGCACTCAGAATATACTTATAGCTAAACTATATCTAAGGAGATGGTAGGTAATAAGTAAACAGTTTGGAATACAATTAGCTATTTATTGATCAATTCAACATCTATTTCATTGAAAAGTTTACTACAAGCAGGTATATCTCTGTTCCAAAATTCAAGTTGTTTATCATATTGAGTGTGCAGAAAAGTTATGTATCCATGATGTTTCTCCTTGGTCCATGACAAGCAGGTGATGTCCTAGGTAGTAGACTCCTTTTCCAGCACTAGTCCTTGGCAAGTCTTCTATGTTGTCTGATAGTCTTCGGATGATATTCAATGTTACCTCTAGAACACTGTTTCAGTTAGAGACAATACCCTGTCATTGATGTTGAATCACCTCACAACCTCTTTCCTTCAGGTAATTGATGCTCCTTCAAGTCAAAAGTATAGGTGTAGTAGTATTTCTCACCACTACATCATCCTCCTCCTCCTCCTCTTCCTCCTCCTCCTCTTCCACCTCTACCTCATTGTCCTCCTCCATATCAGTTTCCTCTTCCTCATCTTCTACATGATCCTCAACCATTTTCAAATCAAATGGGGAGATTGATGGTAAATTTGTCTCACCATAGTCGGCCCACTTTGAGAATAGGAGTACCATCTTCTCTATTGTTCTAGATACACAGTTGATCGACAAAATGTCTATTCTCCACAGATGATTCCAGCACAATGAATCTAATCTGCTATGTATCCAATATATATCCATATTTGTACAGCATTATGATTTTGATTGTACCTCAATATAATGTCTAAGGTGTTGCTGTTCTCTGCTTTCTCAAGTAAAGACCTTTACCAACCTTTGATCTCTGCTGTCTCAAGTAAAGACCTGTACCAACCTTTGGTTTCTGATGTCTCAAGTAAAGACCTCGACCTCCTTTCATTGATTTTTTCTTTGATGGTTGAATCTTTTGTTTCTTCCCCTTCTCAACCACCCTGCTGACTTCCTTCAGTGATCTTTTCATACCTCCCCCAAATTTTGCCTTAGCCTTCATAATGTTGGTGACTGCTAGTGCTGCAGCTTTTTCCAACACCCCCGCATCATCAGATCTCACTCTGTCCCAGGCTCTCTCTGCCAAGATGCTGTCTGCTACTGCTCTGCTTGCTGTATCACCACTCTTGGAATAGGCAATATCATGCTCCTTGCAAGCCTGATCAAGTTTGTTGATTCCTGGATCACCTTGTGCTAATCGCTTCTGAAGTTTTGTTCCTGGTCCACAGTATTGATAGCCAGGGATATGAAGTTCAACTGGTAGAATGTCGATTGCCTTATTAACTATTGTACCAGCAGCTCCCTTGATAGCTGACAGAACACCTCTTCCTCTATAGATCTTCTGACTTTTCTCCTTACTAAAATCACGCCTTGGGGCAATAGATCCTCTCCCAGTCACTTGTCTCCCAGAATGTCTTTGACCACCATCTCTGCTATCATCCAAAAGGCGTTTGATTGTATTCTTATACTTGGCTTTGTTGTAGTTAACAATCTCACCTCTTGGATCATTGTTCTGTCTGTGCACACTGGTCCAGTTCAATATTTCTCCATAAGCCTGTCTGTCAGCAGATTCAACTAATGCACGATTTGGATTCTTCTTGAAAATCAACTCACAAAGTCCCAATGTAGCTGTGAAGGTCTTTTCTTCCTGATCTACAGGGTCAGTCAGCACAATTTCATCACCATTCTCTCCAAAAGTTAAATACTTATTGCCCAGGTAGTAAGCATTGTCTCTCACTCTTGGCCCAAAAGTGTCATCAAAATCGTCATTGTCCTTGCTCAATGATCCTCTAATGTAATCAGCTACCTGTTTTCCAGCTAGATCAGTTTGATCAAGGATATTCTGAACTGTTGTACCATGACTTTCATTCAATAATTGTTCAACATTCTTATCATCATCCTGTCCATCTCCAGACAGCTCCTCATCACTGCTATCATCATATCCTCTACTCATATTATACTCCTCACCCTCATCCCCTTCAAATGCCTGCTTTCCTGCTTTCCATAGTTGCCGTCCAACTCTTGAGGTGCCTGCCATTGGACTTGAAACTTCTCCAGTTCCATATGATTCAAATGTTGGTGACTCTTCATCAATGCTGGAGAGTTGGAGCTTATGTTTTGCTTTACTTGCACCAGTAAGTCCACGCCTTGTATATGTGGCATCTTTAACAAATGGTGTTGTTGGTGGAGTAGGATATGTGTGGTGTGTTGATGCTGCTGAGAAGGACGATGTTCTGATGATAACAACTCTGGCTTGGATTGTCTCTGCCTACCCTTCACATGCCTGGAGCGCATTTTTATTCTAGGCTTCAGATACCTAGGACGCTTCTTGGATGCTCTTGATGGAGGTAGTTGTGGTTGTTGAACTGGCATCTGTTGGAAGGTTTCGACTAGGTTGACTAGTGGCTCAGCTAGAGGTTTGAAGTGTTCCACATGTTTCTCTTCTGCAATCCGTCTACCCAGCATGATTTCCTTATGCCTCCTTTTGATTTCACGCTTCAACCTAGCAATCTCCAATATGGTAGGAGCAACCTCCTCCAATGTTGGCTTATGGTTCCTTTGTTTGATATACATACTGGTCAGTGTTTATCAGTATACTGAGGTCTGAGAGTTTGAGCTCAGCTATTTATACATTTTGGACCCATACCAAGTGCGGAGTGCCACTGACTGAACAGTGACTGATCAGTGACTGATCAGTGACTGAACAGTGACTGATCAGTTACTGATCAGACTGATCAGTGACTGATCAGTGACTGATCAGTGACTGAACAGTGACTGATCAGTACTGATCAGACTGATCAGTGACTGAACAGTGACTAACTGACCACTGAGTGGATGACCCTACCATCCTGCCACAGACATGCTGAATACTGGTGAGCATGGTCCATGTGGCAGGAGGAGCTAGGGTCATTGAGAATGCTCATGCTCC